>NW_019730585.1:754320-770620 GCF_002891405.2 Cryptotermes secundus | reverse complement strand
ATAAGTTCGGTTTCTTTTGGGTACCCCCTCGTGTATATATATATCAGATCTTCCCAGACCTCCTTATTTTCTTTAATGTTTTAACTTCAGTGTCTATCGCAGATATTTCTCGGTTTGCTGTTTAACTAGATAAACGAAGATTTCCTAGGCATTCGAAAAATGTAGCATCTGTCACATGTTGAAGTGTCATTTCACGTTTCCCTTTCCGCTCTAGATCTTAAAATAATATTCTTTCAGCTGTGGTACAGACGGTGACCATCGCGTAAATGTCAGACATTATAGACTAACATTTATTTTTCTTAGCACGAAGTAACCTAACTAAAATATTGATAAAACCAGAATGTATAAATAACATACCAACATTGTTATCCACGATAAAACAAATGCTACTTTGAAAGAGTCGAAACCAATATACCGAGAGATGTTGAGTGAAGTCCATGGAAAGGGAATTTGTGGCTGAATAACATTTCACAGTGTGTATATGTACGTGTGTATTCGCTCAGTAACTAACAGCGTTAAAAAAAATGGAAGACAGTATACTCTCGACTCCAAACCAACATCCGATGCAATAAAATATTTCATACGCAAAAATGGATATTTCACGCAATCGTGTTGCTTACAACGACACATTTCATCTCACTTTTATAATCATGGGTTAAATGTAGTTACACTTATCAGTGCATTACTGTTCCCAATAACATCCTTCTGTTCAACATTGAGATTATAAATACACGTATGCTGTTTCAAAAAAGCAACTTCTGTATACATAATACATGGGCTCTCAGTTTTGTGTGCATTTACAAATAGCATGACAAATTACGAGTATTTGCGTTTGCTGTCTACATAAATGTAGCATATACTATTAGTTATATTACTTGCCCTCAGCAGGGACATATTTCAACATAAACTTTCGTTAAAAGGTTGCTCATTAAAGCAAAACATAAATACAGTATGCGCCAAACGTACAGTACTGAAATGATCAGTCGTCCTGTTGATACAACTGTCTATTCATGTGAAGGTCCCTTGCACGACAGAACATTCTCAAATCCTGTAGAAATGGTCCGATCACCATGCCCCTGTAGCATTCTTGGGTGACGGTAAGAGCATTGCCTTCCTCATCCTCGATGAAATAGGGGTCTAATATAACGTGTGCTGAGACGGCACACCATAGCGTCAAACGTGTAATATGTAGCGGTTTCTTGAGAATAACATCTGGCCGCTCAAAACCAAGGAAGCGAGTTGCCTGGCGACCACTTCCGTATGAGCGGAAATAATACTCACATATGAATACTTTTTCTTCCGTCAAGAGATCCATTTCCGACAACAGCCGCACAACACAACTTCCATTTCACTACTGGGAACACATGCGGCTGGAGCTATGCCCCGTCGACCCGTCGAAAAAAAGCACATGCGCTTTCGACATGCGCGAGTTTCAGTACTGCCATTTTTGTCGCATACTGTACTATATTAGAATAAATTCATACGCTAGTCAATCTTATATAACAATACTCCACTTATGATCAGTTATAAGAATGTTACGATTGCAATAAATTTTCCTCCATTTACTGTTGACACACAAATTTTTCACTGCATCACCTCCGTCGTCTGATGACTGTCATATTCTGGAGTCAGTTATCAACTCTGTGCAAAACTGGTATAAGGCTAACCATTAACGATTAATGCTGGTCAAACAAAAGTCATCTATTCTTCCAGAAAGCGTAACATGCTGCATTTCCCCCATATTTCTCCCCATATAAAGCTGGTATTTTGAGCACATGTTGCATTTAAAGACCTTCGAGTTTTTCCTCGTTCTAAAATATACTCCAAAGGACATATTGATTATTTTCTCACGGTACAAATCTTTTTAGGCCTAACAAGAACTATTTAACTTCTTAACTTGTACGCTTCTTCTAGTATAATTAGAATGATCAAGTCAAGGAGGATGAGATGGCCAGGCCATGTAGCACGAATGGGGAAGAAGAGGAAGGCATGTAGGTTATTGATGGGAAAACCAGAAGGAAAAAGCCCACTGGGAAGAACAAGGCGTAGGTGGGTGGACAATATTAAAATGGATATTAGAGAGATAGGATGGAATGCTATGAATTGGATTGAGTTGGCTCAGGATAGGAAGCAGTGGTGGGCTCTTGTGATGACGGTAATGAACCTTCGGGTTCCTAAAATGCTGAGAAACTCTTGAGTAGCTGCACAGTTGGCGGCACCTCAAGAAGGGCTCAGCCCCATGAGTGAGTGAACACGAACTATTTCGTTTTCCTTCTCTTAATTGGACAATATCCTATTGCTCTACATTATCCTAGGCAGAATAAAAATTTGAATATGTTTCTGATGTCTAGAATTATCTTACTAACACCGACTTCGGCAATTTAGAACGTATTAAGCGGATGTGTTCTGCCTTATGTCACAAACCATTCTTCATAAATCACAATTCATGCAGTTCTGGATAATTTAAGAACTGTATACACGAGACGTCGATATTTTGAGGCATTCTTTATTAGGAAGGTTCATAACGACTCTCGCGTTTAGAAGCTGATTGTGTCAGAGTACCAGTCAGAAACATCACAGATATATATATTGTGGCGAATATGACCTTTGCTAAACAACGGTTCGGTAAACACATTCCCGAGGTTACGGAGTCGAGAGTGGGAGGACCTCCGTTGCTGGATGGCAAGTCGCTAGGTATGTTTCATAGCAACGGACAAAACAGAGATAATAAGACACGAACTGTTCGAAGGGTGATCTCTCTTCGGTTATAAAAAGTAGTTCATTCGTGAATTCATTCGCAGTCATTCCTAAGAGAGTTGAGTTCATTCGTCCTTAGTGATTCCTAAGTGACCGATTAGTAAATTAGAACCAAGTCGGTCACAGTGGAAGAGAAGACACTTGTAGTCCAGTAAGGATTTGAGCGAGTCTTAGGAGATGATTGATTGTGATCTGTTATAATTGATTGTATTTGTGAAGAAGTGTCAATAAATCCAATCATCCACTCCAGAACCCGTTACTATTAGTCAAGGAGCCCCTCACACGTGACAATACTTTCCATGCTTTGTTTCTCCTAAATTAATGTTCTTCTGTTTGTTGTGCCTTATCTATAAATGAAATATGTAACCATGCCAACACAACTGACTATCATCCTACTGCTTCATTTCATTAATGGAGAGTTACTGCATTTTGCTACATTCAGTGTTGTCATAAACTCATGTTTGTCCTGCATCTGTTCTTTATCAGGATATATTATTATACGTACGGATTTTTCCGACTTGCCTGTATTGCTTACTTCACTTCCTATTTGTTTCAGTGTGGTAACTTGCAATTTGCTTCTGCAGCCGTTGAGGTAGCACGCAAAATAAAAGAGAAGAACTGAAATTTAATTAATTAATTAATTATTTCATTCATCAATGGCTCTACAGCCCTTTGTTGGGTCCTGGCCTCTTCTACAGTTTCGTAGACGCTAGGACTCCTTAGACGAGTGATCAACCCGTCGCAAGGCCACTACCTGCACACAGAACACCACAAACACAGAATAAACGCACACACAGACATTCATGCCTCGAGTGAGATTCAAACCCACGATCCCAGCGTTCAGGTGAGCGAAAACTGTTCATGCCTTAGACCGCGCGGCAACTGTGTTCTGCGCAAACTGAAATACGAAACATTATGGATCCATTTGTAAGCCCAAAAGTTCAGTAATATGTAAAAATTAAACCATGCATAAATATAGAGCTCTGAGCTATTCTGATCGCTGCTTGAATATTCAGTTCAACCATGAAGATGCAGGCAACACGTTCCTCCGAAATATCGGTAAAATTTTAACCAGACCACAGGACGCCACATACCAGAAAACATTACTTTCACTTCATATATAATTCCACAATTAGAAACAACTTGTGAATCTTAGTTTGGGTCTCGGTCGTGCGTGTAATTACACGAGCAACATATTGTGGCGTGCCGCCTAAAAGCCGGAATATTGAAGACGGAAAATAGCAGACGTCTATTGATGGACAACGGCTCACTAAGCGTTGTTCCCTCAATAGCCAATACACGAGAGATAACATCAATACGTCACCTAAAAATGAAAACACGTTCTCGCGGCAACGAATAGACTAGCTACCGATACACTGTCGGTTATAACATAACAAGAGAGGTCAGAATTTAGACACAAAGACCAGAGGAGAATTGAGAACATAGGCGAACGGAGCAGAGCTGAGAGCAGAAGAAACCAGCTCAGCCAAGAAGCAGAAGACGAAATGTAACAGACGACAGACTAGTCACGTCGCATTGTTTGTAAGAAGCTATTTCAGAGTGACTGTAATGTAAGAGTAACTGTAAACGAGTTATCCAATAAACAGCTTCGTCTAATCAGGAACCCAGTAATTTCTTTTCGCGTTAACAGGAGACGTGACAATATTATTAGTTCGAAGTGCACGAAAATCGTAAATTTAAAATTGTTATACATTAATATTACAGAACCTTGTGATTATAATTTAACTAGATATTTTGCTATGTGCCAGAGTACAGCACTAACCTATATCTGAATTATTAATAATATTAATCCATTGAATTGACATAAAATACATTATTGTATATTTTATGAGTATTTATAAATATGTATACAGCATGTTTTACCGCGATACTGACCTATATCAATTGTTATGAAAATTTTGTTTGGTACAAGGTTCTGAATAAAATAATCCTTACATTTTCACCATAATTAATTTAACCTGCTAATTGTGGTAAGTTATAACAACTGCTAGGTTCTAATCGCCATGTTTAAGTTCCTACCGGGAATTTCCCCACTTTCAGCTAAAATCAGCGGCTACTGAAATGCAAGTATTCAAAGGCGAAAGCGGTGGTAACGTTAGGGATGACTATTACAGGTCTATCTGCAACAAGTTTGGAAAGTTGCAGGATATATGCTGACTTTAGTATTCGCATTTATGGCAAATATTGGGTCAATATTTTATGGAACCAAATGACTACTTCGACGTCCCCACGTACAAAATCCTACGCTTCATTCGAAGCGCAGGGTTGCTGAGGGGATAATCAGAATGGGACGCACAACAGATGATTGTGGTCGCGGTGCAAGGGCCAATAAGGTCCACCCCTTATACATTCATTCATTCATTCATTCATTATGGCCAACCTAATGGTTTAATTGTGCGGAGAAATAAAAATAATTATTATGAAGATCCTCTTTGTGTTATTTTCCCCATTTCATTACTACGCGTACTATTTCATACAGTTAAATGCTTCCTTATATTATTCTTAAACACACTATATTTCAAGTAAATATATAAATATTTTGTGTATTTTCCTACAACTGCATAAACTGAAATAAAATTTAAACCTGAACATTTCTACTGACTTTCAATTTTCACACCGAATTGGACCACTCATATTTTAAATATCTTCTGTTTGCCCAATTCTAAAAACAGCTAAACACTTAAAAATTAAATTTCGAAGGCACGTTTAACATTAATCACAATAAAGTGTCAGTGTCATACTGTGATGATTGAAATTATCAACGACATGAATAATAATAATAAACGTATATACAAACGGTGATAGACAGGGAAACGAAATATATTAACAAATTGCATGAGAGACATCTGAGGGATGAATGTGCGTGCGTGCGTGCGTGCGTATAGCGGGGAAGAGAATAGAGTTTGGTGGAGTGGGAGAATTTTTAACCTGTACACTGTAATGTTCAATACGTGATTATAGCTACTACTATGCTTTGACTGTAAAATGTTTTAATGGAAACTAATCAAGTTATCAAAGCCCGTTCCACTTTGTCCCCATGTTACTGTGCCAGAGATATTTGGGTGAGGGAGGGCTGAGCGCGAGAAAGGTTGAAATCATGGTATCAATAAATTTCTCTATTTTCTACCGTATAACCTAACGATTTTTATGCAGTGGTGTTGCAACTGTACTTATGTCCTCTGGATCACGAAGAACAGCGAGAGAGGATGCAAACTACATTGAAAATAAAGCAAACTGTAAGCACAATAGCCTGTTACTTGTTACTACAGAACAGCTGCCTTGCTCCTTTCACATTTACGCTTAATGCAACGGGGCCATAGCCTGCTTTTCCAACAGAACTCTGTGTACTCACTGAACACGGTAAGCGTTTGGGAGTTTATTCAATACAAAAAACCGAAAAGTGCTTTAGGCCAATGGTGATAGAAATCCCAAGCAGAGGGGCTTGCATTAGAGTGGTTAGCAGACCTGCCTCGTACACGAAAATCCTTGGGTTTAGTTCCAGTTCAGGAGGCCGGTAATACTTGCTGAGGATTTTTGTAGTTTGCCTCTATCATTTATGACAAATCTCTCAAACCTTTCCTTGTAACAGGCCGTGAAGGCCCATAGTGCTGTGAGACGTGGAGGCTACCACATATTCTAGACAATCGACTGACAGATGGCAGTGAAGTCAGCCTTGCTCGTCGGCCCCTATTTACACCCCAGGAAGGTTCCTGGTACTCATTTCTTTGGAAGCTGAGTCGACCCCAGGAAAATTATTTAATTAATTCCTGGTACTCATTTCTGTTAGAGGTTTGAGAAGCTCAAAGAAGCCTTGTAAACCATTATTAAACATGTAAGATTTGAGGTTTTCACGGCGGTGACTATGAAGAAAGCAGTCTTCTGGGATGAGACACCGTATAGATGTGGTGTTAACAGACGTTTCGGAGGAACGTATCGCCTCCATCTTCAGGGTAGAAGGAAAAATAAGAAAATCCGCAAGCGAAGAGACAGTGAGAATCGATGCCAGCCCTGAAGATGGATGTGATACGTTCCTACGAAACGTCGGTTAACACCACATCTACACAGTGCCACATCCCAGAAAACTGCTTTCTTCATTATTAAACAGTTTAACTTCTGACATTTTGCCTGCAGGTTTAGGAATTACTGTTACCATGGAAATATGCGAAAACAAATATTTCTAATAGCAACCGTCATCAACATAAAATTCGCAACGGTATTCGCATGTTAACAGTTGACGTCATATAACCTGTGCCGCTGACAAAGCGCCAAGAAACAACAGGCGCGATATTTTCTTTGTTTTATGTTGCATGATGAGGGAATTCCCTATTGACACAATATTGAAAAGGCATATTTCCATCCTGTCAGTATGTATGTTCCAACTAACGACAGACTTTAGAGAATTCTTGTATTCTTGGAGTTCTCAAGTAATTCAAACGCATAACCGTATTTCGTAATAACATCGGATAATTGGTACTGACAAATTTATTTCAAGACTCTTGTATCATTTTAAGAACATCACACATCCATCTTTTGACGTGTTACAGGGAACTGACACAACAACTACCGAGAGCTGTGGCATTTTTCTTTTTTGCGATTTTTCCTATGTATAAAGTAAATGTCCTTACGTAAGCGATACCGACTTCCTTCCCTTTTCAGCATTCACAACCACTGTTCAATTTCACGATATATGGACGGCAAAGCTGAGAAAATACCATTACATAGTAAACTTAACAACAAATATTAAAGCTAATTTTTATGATGAATTAAATTTTAAATTCATGAATGTAGTAATTTCTTTAAATACTGATGAGCAGACTCTGTTTTGAGGAATAGAAAATCACTTGAATCAGGAAAACTCACAAATTATGTTACTAAATCTTATATACTACCCATGCATAAGAATAAACTCCCATAAAACTTATGCAGAAAATGACACAAGTGAACAAAGCAGAGCGTTCAGCTACTCACCACGTGTAATATTAAGTACTTGTAATTGTGATGTGGATAAAAGCAACGTAAATATTCCAACGGGTATTCGAAGAGTGTTAAAAATTTGACAAATAAAACAGATCACCCATGACTTTCACTGAGGTTGAATTATGATCATGAATTGTTAGTAGGCACAGATTTAAAAAAGACACGGACTTGCCTTCTTGAAAGTAAATTTTCAGCGTTCGACTGGAAAGAATGAAGAAAACCAGGAGTCAGTAGAGAAAGTAGTCCCGCTAAAAATCGAACTGGATGCTACCCAAATGAATGTTTACATTATTAAAGCTACAGTATTCTGATCAATTAACATGAAGTGTATCCTTGGATTGGGCAGTATGATAACATTAATGATTAGGCAGTATGTGAAGGTTCGAGAGCCCCCTGCTAAGTCTCACGTGGAGTCCAATCAACGCAGGAATGAACCGAGTGCCCACATCCTGCATAAGCCCTGCTGCTTGAGTATTTCTTTCGTACGTCCCGTAATACGTAATTCATTCTGAAGTACTGAATCTAGCTGCACCCTTATATTTCTGACTATCTCGGAAACGGAGAGACCAGGTCTCTGCCTTTCTTACGATAGCAGTTCATTAATTACAGGTTTGCAGTTGTTGCGCCCGGGAAGAAAAGTACTTAGCTGGAAGAATGAAGTCAGTAATAAGAACGCCGATGCGAACTGGCACATCGGAGCTGCGAATGTCCACTCACTCGCTTAAAACACACAATCTATCTAAACTAACTGCCCAAGAAACGAACCAATTCCTTGAGGCCGAGAACTTCTTGAGAATCCAACAGTACTTGAGCCATTCAAGAAATTCACATAACATTATATGTAACCCAAATGTCCACTAGTATGATCAGAAAATCCCGCCACTGGTTTCCATCCTGAGCTAGATAAATCCAGTCCGTAACACCTCATCCTATTTCTCTAAGATTCACCCTATTATTGTCATCCCATCTACGTCTAATTATTCCTAGTGGTTCTCTCCTTCAGGACTTCCAACCAAAATCTATATGCATCCCGCTTCTCTCTCATGCGTGCTATATTCCATGCCCATCTTATCTTCCCTGACTTCTTCATTCTGATTATACTTGGCGAAAGGCGCACGATATGAAGCTCCTCATTATGCAGTTTTCTCCTACCCCCTCTGTCCTTCTTCGCTCCAAATATTCTCAACAACTTGCTCTCAACCACCCTCAGTCTGTTCTTCCCTTAATGTCAAGAGACCATGTTTCACATAGATACCAAAGAACAGCAAATTTATATAACTGTATGTTCTGACTTTTACGTTTTTTAGACAGCAGATGAGAAGAAAAATTCCTAACCGAATGGTACCAATCATAATCCAAATTTAATCTGTTCTTAATTTTCTCATGGAACACATTTGTTACTCTCTTTCTAAAATATATGAACTCAGTCACATTTTCATAGAATCCGTTAGGTGTCTGTATGTTATGATATTGGCCCCCATTCAAGTGATGAGATCAACATATACAAGGAACTTATGTGAAAGGTAAAGCAATCCCTGATAAAAGGCCGTGGAGGCTCCCACATTTTCTAGACAGTCTGCTCACAGATGGCAGTACAGCGGTGTTTATTAAATTGATTAAAATAAATAAATAAATAAATTATGATAAAGTGTGTATCGTAACCAAGTAGTTATCGAAGTACGTCTTTACTTCTCTTCTCCATTCCGCCCTCCATACTTCTTTCTCCTTGACTTCCTATCTCGTCATTTTCTTCCTCATTCCTCTTTCCCCCTTGTTTATCTTCGTTTGTTTCTTATTTCTGTAATTTCCTTTACATATATTTTTACGTGTATCCCCACGTCATCAAGTTTCCTTTACAATTGGTTTCCTTTCTTTCATCTTTCTTTCTACTCTCTTTTCTAAATGAAGCTTATCTATTTCTTTTACAATTAAATTTGAGATTAACAAGGCGAGAACAAGACGCAACAGAAACACAATACACACGATAGGGAAGAAGAGCTCCAACAGAGTAGGATGAGCATGACTGGCGTAATAAGATACGACGTAGCGATCGGGAATCCTGAACAGTTTTAATATTTTTACGATTGACATTTGTCAATATATATGATGGACATATATTTTAGTTATTTTAAAGTGAAGACAAGGCATACAATGTACTAGTTTGACGTGAATTGAGTAGCACCTGAAGATGGCATTTTTATGCCGAAACATGTAGTGAGAGTGAAAGAAGAAGATAGATAAGTGTACGCACTGCAAGACGGATTAAACAAATCATGAACTTAATAAACTTAATCTGCAATTTCTGTGCACGGTTCATTACATCAGCCTTGCCACTGTTTATCTTCTACTCGTGGCTTCAAACACGATGTGCTGAGTGCTCAACTTCGATGTTATGGCGAGAGCATAGCTGCATTTTTCTTTTCTTCTTAATTCCCCGTGGACTTGAGGTTATGTGTTTACTTCAGAAAGCACGGTTCACCGTTTCCTTCCTTATCCGCCGAGAAGTAGTTTGCCTGATCGATAACTTTGCGTTACGCCAGCAGCAATGTCGGAAATGGCCTATGGGACTCAACCCCTTCCTGTTGTTTGCCACATTAACCAGCCTACATACCGCAGATACTGAACTGAGTATCAGCTTCAGAGATGTGGAGTTTGTTCTTGTTTTGTTGAGCACTGGAAGCTTATACTGAGCTCTCTTGTCTACTTGGTCATCAGAACACTTGTACCGGAATCAGATTTTTGTGAAACGTCGAAAGAGATGAGTGCAGCATGAAACAAGTGCCAAGGTTAAGTTGGACTGGAATTCTATATTCATTCCTCTGGGGGCACGCGGCAGCGTAGTTGGTTGAGGCACTATGCTACAAGCCGGAAGGTCGCGGGATCGAATCCCGATGAGGCGGATTCTTTTCAATTTACCTCATCCTTCCAGCCGCATTATGCACCTGGGGTCGACTCAGCCTCTATCAGAAATGAGTACCAGGAACATTCCTGGGGCTAAGGGGCGGCCGGCGCTTAAGGCTGACAACCTTACCGCCATTTTTGAGCCGATTGTCTAGATAATGTGGGACCCTCAACGTCTCACAACCTTATGGGCCTTCACGGCTGTTACAGGGATAGCTTTACTTTTACTTTACCTTCTGCCGTTATGCAGTGTTTGGACGTGATGACTCCTTTGTTGTAGGGCTATAAATATTGCGATTTTTACACGTGTATTGGTTATTTGTACAAACCCTAATATACAAAACAGCCTCTGTACTTTGGAATATGTATTCAGTCAAGGAGTTAGTTTACTAACGGTACCACGCATGGATGAAACAAGTTATGAAGTCTAGGGTGCAGTATGGCAAGGAAAGAAAACACTTCCTAGACTCAGACGCAGAAAGAAACGAAATACTGAAGTTACTTATACGAGTACTGGAGTCAACTGGTTGAAGACATGGTTCAATGGAGGGATTTTGTGGATACCAAGATACATATTATATTTAAGCATCCTGTTGTACTATACACTTCTATATGTAATAATACGAATGCCGTCGTGAATGCAACAATTTAATTCGTTGTAGAGCTTTGTCTTTTCTTCCTCTACACTACATGTTTCGGCCGTAATTGGCCATCATCAGGTGTATTTTTCACTACGTAGCTGTCGCACTGCACATAGTCCAAAATCTAAAATATCAGCCTGTCAGTTTTGTTTCAAAATCTCGCCAACACACGTTCGTCAATTTGATTTTAGAATTACAGTTTAAAATTTAAGATTTCTAAAATTTAAAGTTCAAAATTTTAAATCACAGGGACACCTGCTCTTGTCTACATGTGCTGCAGCAGCTGTTTCTTGTTTTCAGCACCGTTCATGTATGTGACACACAGGGAGCCTGCACAGAAGAAACGTGTTCAGATTCCATACGTTTTGGAATATCTTGACCACGTGGGGAACTGCTAACTCTCTAGGAGTAACGCAGATTTCCAATTGTCAGTTACTTAGACACCAAAGAAGACCCACCTATGCTGCTCGTTGGGTGAAGTGTGTAAGAGTAAGCCACTCCAAATCAAACCCAGTACCTTTAGTTATTACTGAAGAGAACAGAACAGCACCACAGGAGGGAGTATAATTTTATAGCGGACCTTAATGAAACGGACTGCAAGATGGTAAATTCTATTGGGGTGGATTCCAATAGTGGGTTTATCCACTGACAGCAATGAATATGTTGGACATTTCATTATATATCGACTGCTCTGAAATTAATTATACCAGAGATATAGCCGTATCTCACACTGAACCCTCTGTCATGTCAAGTCACCTCACACATACGAATCCAAAATTAAAGAAAGGCATAGATTACGCATGCTCATATAGAGCGTTAGTAAAGAGAAATGTATTTCCATGCTTTACATGCTGAGTTTTAGGAAAATCATTTTGCACCCTCCCACTGACATTCCTTCATAATCCCAACACCCGGCAGTAATAAATGGTCAACGTACATCGCTATGTCTAAGCCTCTTCACCTGATACCACTCTAATACAGTTCAGTATCTCAAGACTTAACAAATCAAGAATTACTGTAATTTTCTGTGTGTATGTGCACACAGGCTTATGACGTAAACATCAGGTTTATGCATACAGTTCACCAAAACAATCAACACGGTGACATCTTATTAAAAATAATAAAGAAGAAGCAGAAGGAAAGATAAAACTTTCCTTGCACTTAATGAAGCAACACGCCATGAAGACATACGTGTATAGGGAGTGACAAAAAGAATAAATATTCATATTCCGAAAAGTATTCAGTGGTGGGTTATTTAAGAGATATACAGAAATATGAACAGCAGCACAAACCGACGAAAATAAATCTCACTCTTTTTGCCACAATTCATAAAGCATCGTCAAATCTGCAGAAAACCAACTGGCTGCAACGCGTTGCGGCGGAGGCCCAACTCAGAACATACTCAACGGTACAGTCTTTCGGAGATGCACTACACCAATGCTGTTGGATAGGGAACCAGACGGTCAGGGCATATGAATTTCTTTTCAGTGGTTCTTTCAGCCCATTCAGGGCCCTGGCCTCTTATTCAGTTCCGTAATCCTTTTTCACAGACGGTAGGCCTCCTTGGACTAGTGATCAGCCCGTTACAAGGTTGCTACCTAAACACAGTACAACCCAAACACAGAATAAACGCATACACACACCAAATATTCATGCCTTTATTAGGAATCGAACCCACGATCCCATTGTTCAAGCGAGCGAAGACAGTTCATGCCTTAGACCGCGCAGCTACTGTGACCGGCTGTCAGGTTATGAAGAAACTTAAAAATATATTAAAATTTAGTCGGGAATCGTGAAGACCACTCTAAAGACCTAGGCGTAGACGGTCACCTGGTTCAAGAGAGAATCCAGCGAAAATATTGTAATGGACAATCCGGTTCAATACATATCAGGGAATTTCTTGATCCCCTAAGGAATCTCCTACTGGAGCCAGTTGTTAGGTCGGGCCCAGTTCCAAATACTATTTCTATTTCTTATGTTACGTAATGGTTCACGTGTCACCTATTACACAACTGACGTCTCTCTGAAGTTTTAAACCTGACATCCACCAAATTCTTTTGAGAGCCTTCAATGCCTAGGCCACATTACCTTCCGCGCTAGCGACTTTAATTCGTGAGGAAGACATTCTGCGATAGGGGTGGTTAAGAGTCCATGGAGAGATCTGTGACCCTCTATAGCACAGGATAGAGAATGGGGTGGGTGGGGGCGATAAGATGCTCAGGAAGCTTGGAAGGCCTGTCTTGCGTTCAAGCAGCAGAAACCACAAGAACTTGGTACGAGAGTAGGAAGCCTCAGAACGAAGGTCTTTCTTTTTCTGTCACTTGTATGGAAGGAAGGCAACACTCGGTAACTCCTCGAGTAAATCTTCTCTTCTGAAACATCGGCTTTATCACGGCAACCCCTGGGTTGCTGTATCAACTGAAAAGTTTATTTTATCCATTGTCACAAGTTTGTAGCGGTATACGACAGGGCGTTAGTTCAAAAGTATGGAGCATTTTACATTCCGTTATACTCCTCCAGCAATAGAATTTAATATTGTAGTTCGAGTCCCGGTAGGGTCAAGAATTTTCTCTACTCCACTTCGTCCAGACCGACTCCGGGGTCCACCCAACCTCCTATCCAACGGGTACCGGAGGCTCTTTCCCAGGGGTTAAGGGGCTGGGGCGTGAACTTGACCACTCACCTCCAGATAGTGCCGAGGTCAAGAAAATGTGGTTCAATACATCCACTCCCCATACTCCTCCATTACTTAGTGCTTAATTAGTTAAGCACAGGGACGTTACCTTTACCTAACGGATTTGATCAACGCGTTGCCAGGCAACAGCTCTGTAAACACGGTCCAACACGCAACAATAGTACAAGTTGTGTTTTCTGCAAATCCGCGCCAATAGACTAGATTGAAAGCTATTACGTGATATGTGTTTACTGCAGGTCCATGTCCTTTCCACGACTATATAAGTAAGCGACAGAATTCGTTCATGGTAGTTACAATTTACGAGTTACGAGTAGTAATAGCGGCAGAAGAGCGCGAACAAGGAAGAAAGTCATTTCTCGGTAGCAGATAGCCACGGGAAGTTCGTAGTTGAAGAACTAGAAGTTGGCCTGTGAAGAATTAACGTGTGATTGGAAGTCTTTATTCGTGTGTAATATCTGGAGCGTGTAATTCAGTGAGGCTGTTATAGTTCCTGTGGTATTAATCCGTGAAGACTAGTGCAAAGAGACCGAGGAGATTAGTGCAGAGTGATTGTATATTTTGTAAAGCAGCACTAGTGTGACAATTAACTGTAGTTATGACTTGGCGGTGGTTAATAAACCGATTACCAATCAGAACACAGTCTTTAGTCCTTCTGACACGTGACAATATACTAGTTCAACTAGAAAAAGTGAAGGTACTAGTTTTTGTACTTAAATGTAAATGAGAAGATAATACAAGGATTAATCTTAAAGGAATAGCACGTACATGAGTGTGCAAACTGACATGAAGTAAGCCAGAATTTAGCCCTGCGTCTTTCTACAAGAAAAAAAGGGTGTACAATGATAGAAGAATCGACTGTGCACCCTTACATAACCTACATGTACGTAAAAAAGTAAAAAAGGTAAAGCTATCCCTGTAACCGGCGGAGGAGGCCCATAGGGTTGTGAGAGGTCGAGCCTCCAAAATTTTCCAGATAATTGGCTCACAGATGACGGTCAGGTTGTCAGCCTTACGCGCCGGCCGCCCTTTAACCCTAGGAATATTCCTGTACTCATTTCTGTTAGAGGCTGAGTCGACCTCAGGACCATACTGCGGCTGGAAGGATTAGGTAAATTGGAAAAATCCACGTCATTGGGATTTAATCCTGCGACCAGCTTGTAGCATAGTGCCTCATCCAACTACGCTACCGCGTGCCCTCCCTCCACAAATTTACACAGATACAGAATTTAGTGTGTCTCAATTTGAGAAATGTTGAGAAAACCCTTCAACGCCTGGACTGCGTCTAAGAGTGTCTGCTTAAACTGCAGAGGCTTCGCGGGAGACGACGTTATTATGAAAGGGGGGACTCTGACGTGGCGAACGTGCTTTTCAAAGGCCAGACTGCATTGTGCATTGACCAGAGTTTCGGGAGTTGGGCTCTACTCACGTCTTCATACATTTGGTTATCAGCAGAAATGTGCAAGCATGAAGGAATTTTATCACGAAATTATAATAAAGTTTTGAACTCCGGTCCGTTTGCTAAAAGGTATGCGTGTAAACGTTTAAGACACACGTGAAATGTTCATAGTTGTTAAGGAGAATATTATTACACATTATACGAAAGCCATAATCGCAAATGGATTTATCCCTATATACTCGTACAATGAAGTAAGTCTCATTCTGCACCCATGCATTCGTAATAGTTACAACTCTTAAATATGCATCAAGCAGACATCAGCGGATGAGTTCAGAATTCAGAGTGTAATATTCGACTCAGCACAAAGTTGTGGGCGAATGATAAGCTGTGTTGACCTCTCTAATCTGTCACTAAGAAGCCTAGTCACGCCCGGTTCAGCTCTAATCCACTGTCACTAGTTTGCAGGTTCACAGGGCAAAAACTCAGCGTCATTATGACGAATGCAACATTTTCAACGCCGAAATCAGTGTAGCCCAGTGATCATGCCATGGATCGCTGGTCGGTCTCTGGCAACGGCACCCCTTTATATGTCTCCCTTAATGTATCAGTTACCAATTTTCATCTGAGGCCGTTACCAGGGTGTGGCAAACTGGGGCCAACGGTCCAGGACCCGCAAATGCCTACCAAAAGTACCTCTTTAATTTTGTGGTTCCAGCCAGTTTCATTTTGTCGAGCAGTGATGTCACTACTTGGTACGACTGTGTTGTTAACAACAATCGCTATACAGAGGTGGCTACGACCCCTCAATATTTAAGTAAAATAGCATTCAGTTACTTGCAAGGAGTGTGTGAGTCTTCGTCAGTCGACGGAAGTTAAGTATTCAGCATTTCCCACATAGTTTGGGGAAAGAAA
>NW_019730585.1:728192-753016 GCF_002891405.2 Cryptotermes secundus | reverse complement strand
AATATCATAGAGGGAAGCACAATGGACCAATACTGGTCTAAGTGCATGGGGAAACCCACCCTCTCCAATAACTAACTAACTAGTGCCGAATTTAATCTTCAGTTTCCTACAGACCATACGCGAGCTCGACATTGTTTCGAAATATGAATTGTAATGTAATTTTCTCCACGCATTGGCCAGTGAAAATCAAAGATACGTGTGTGTGGTGTGACTGTAGCTCATGTCGAGGAAATTCAGAGGTGCACTGACGCGAATGAATTCATTTGAAAAAGCTCTATCTTCTGGAATAATGCACAAGAAATCACTGAAGGTCGCGGTGCAAGGTCCAGCAGTTAGGCCCACCCCTTATGTATGAGGTATGTATGTATCTTCTGAAGTTTAAAGTCATGTAGTCCGCGGAAAGTCAACCGACCTTTCGAAGGTGTCATATTCTACTACAGTGCCAATTTACATTCCGGCTTAGGGATGAACTTGTACAACTTAGTTTCAAATATACTGCGACATGTCTTTCCCACAGAATTCTCCCCCCGGAAATACGACAATTCCCTAGCTATTGAGGTTAAGTAGCTAGACCAAGACATTTCACCGTCTCTAGCTGCGACGCGTCAACCTTTGTTCGTTGCAAATGTCAGTAGCTGATTAAGTCTTCATCAAAGGCCTATAATATCTCAACATGTATCTGTTACTTATTGTCTGTAACATTAAGCTCCCAATCCTCACCTATTTTGTCATAATTATCGTAATATCAAGGCCCAACAAGGCCAACGGATGTGCGAAAATGTGAGAAAGTGGACTTAGCAGTCTCTTCATGTCTCGATGCGTAAATTAATAAGCCAAGAAAAGAACCAATTCCGAGAACTACAGATTACGAGAGTAGAGCATATGCAGTTTGTATTTTTAAAATGATAAATTAACTACCTTCTGGCGTATCTTCCTAAGAAAATCATACTTCATACAAACTTAATTTTATTTTGATACTTTCATATCAGTGTCTATTAAAAGTACACGGATTACCCTTTCATTTCCTGCAAAGAGTAATCTTCAAAAGCGTACTTGTAATTGTCTGTTTCGCATAAAAACGCTTAACAGTTAAAAATTTGTGAAGTGAGAAATAAAAATTAAAGTTGAACTTATTTCGGTTTGCCATTTACGTTAATGTAGACTGCAGCAGATTATGGAAAAATGCATCAATGCCTAAAAAATTATAGAAACAGCAACAGTGTATAGGCAATATTAATCTTTTTGTTCAGAAAATCCCATTCCATAAGTCATCTGGCGAACAGCATTCTGCGCGGAAACGGCAATGCTAGCAATTACTTCGGGGCAGGCTGGTTCCGACGTAAAGGAATCGTGTCTGAAATTATGACGGTAGATTTAATAAAAAGATGTCATATGCAATATTAAGAGGTTGCTGTGGAAAATACGACGGAGAGCGAGTAAACAGATCACAAATGGAAGTAAAACGGCTCTAATAGGTTTTCTATATGTATCACTAGGTAGCAGCACAGTCTATCTTCATAACAGTCTATGTAGCGCACGCTCATGCACACGTTCAGAGGCTGGTTTCAGTAGTAAAAAATTAAGACCGTGCCTGAGGGATGTATTAACGAAGAGCAGCGTTCTGTTGCGCGTTTTTTTGTTTTTGTGGGCAAAAGGACTCAATGCGAAGTATATTCATAAAGAAATGTTTCCTGTTTTCGGTTGGAAATACTTGTCGCGTAAAGCGATTCGCAAGTGGGTGGCAAACGTTTCGCTGATGACGAATAGTTTGAAACGGATGAGCGGAAGTGGCTCACTTAACAATCAAAACACTTCTATGCTGTGGATTTCGACTCACTGGTAAAACGATGGAATAAATATAGCAATAGTGGTGAAGGATTTGTCGAGAAATAAATGTTTTTTTTTTCAAGGCTAGAATATCAAATATTTTATGTTATATTTCAATTTGTGACCTATTGGCTGACTGTCGTAATTTTTCTGAATAAAAAGCAGATTATACGGATTAAAGCGATAATAGAAATAGCAGTTCTTATAAGGAACTAGAGCGAGCATTCATTCTGTTAGTTTCTTATGTGCATGTGAAAATATTTTTAGCAAATATCAATCTAGAAGCAGGAAGAGAAAAATTTTCAAACCAAAATATGAGAACAAGAATGTATATTTGGAACTATCATTAATACCGTGATTACATTAATAAACGTTCTTATGTGCAATGTTAAATGGTAGAACGTTCCCACACCGCAACATGAACGTAAATATACTAACGTGGCCGCGCCATAGCTCAAGCAGTTAGTCGCTGGCTTCCCACCGCGACGCCCCGGGTTCCATTCCGGGTCTCGTCAAGTGGGATTTGTGGTGGACAAAGTGGCGCTGGGGCAGGTTTTCTCCGAATACTTCGGTTTCCCCTGCCAATCTACATTCCACCAATTGCTCCACAATTACCCTCACCTATCATCTGGGACTGGTACAATATGCCAGAAGTGGCCGCAGTACAAGGGACTTTTTTTATTGCTAGTGGGGTGGGACTAAGGAGAAAGCTCTAGATCGCATCAAGTGGAGGATCTGTTTTGGAAGAGACTGTGGACCTGTCGTCTTGAAAGATTACAGATGAATGAATGTGATAAGTGTAAGACGTAAAATTATTCAGTATATCAGGATCAAAAACAGGAAGACATAATTGAGGAGCAGGAAACTGACCGAGCGACACCCTCTATCCGCTAAAGTTGGCACTAACTTCGCCGACAAGCGCCGGTCGCTCGGTCAGTTTAGATCGATTGCGGACTAAAGCCACGAAGTTCGTTTTTTTATAGCGCCCTGTAATCCCGTGGAAGTTATGAGACATTTCGGAGGAACAATTCGCCTCCATCTTCAGGGTCGAAGAGTTAACCAAACCGGAAAACCAACACGATGGAAGCAGCAAGTAGAGCAGAAGATGGAGGCAGTGCGTTCCTAGGAGACGTTCGTTGACTTTCACCGAACTAAAAAAAGGGCTACATCCTAGAAGAGAAAACACTTCATATGTGATTTTGCACTAACAGCTCGACACAACTGTACGAATTTCAAACAATTACACGACCCGCTCCAACTGCTGCTATATTCACATATCTGCACACTGCGACCTAATAAATTAAATAAAGGCTATCCACACCATTACTCTGCATTCCTACTTTGCAATGCAATGATTCTGGCTCTATTTTTTCCATTATAACCGTGAAACAGAGAGACGTGTTGGAGTGAGTGCGCAGAGGGGAACTGCGATAGAGTGAAAGAAAAGACACCTATGCTTTAGAGTAGGCCATGAAAACATTCGCCAGAAGGGAAGGGGTGTAGTCTCTTACTGAACTGCTACAACTCTGAAATGTGAACGTGAGGGACTTGCGAACTGCATTATTATGGAACATTGAGTCCAAGGGGCCTCCAACCCTTCTACAATCCAGCAAACTTGACTTAGGGGCGTGCTTTATAGAGAAGGACTAAACCCACTCTGCTACTTACCAGGTACATGTGACACTAGACCGTCATATTTTATTAATGTTAAACTTCATTATCACAACAGTTAAAAATATACTTCCTCTGTTTTTGTTATAACGGTGTTAGGTCTCTCACCAGCCCCTTGTGCAAACTCAACCATTGCCATCCTTACGTTTCTGCAATCAGCGATGTGGAACAAGGAACAAATATGATGCACTGGACCATAAACTGAGACATGACAACACTGTAGTACGAAAACAGAATTTGTTTTCGTTGTTCAAAAACCAACAATGCTTTTGTTCGGGTGGGTGAACTCAGTATTCTTCCGTTCTTGTTTGTTTATTATGGAGTAAAACTACGCTCAAACTGACATCGCTGTCGTCCGTTGTGTCGTACCACGACGTAAACCAATGCTACCAACATGACGCACGAAATGTGCGTTCCGTTCAGCGTGATGATACGGCCGATCTAACGACGTGCTTAAGGCCGCGCCATAGCTCAAGCTGTTAGTCGCTGGCTTCCCATCGGGGCGGCTCGGGTTCGGTCCCGGATCTGGTCAAGTGGGATTTGTGGTGGACAAAGTGGCGCTGTGGCAGGTTTCCTCCGAGTACTTCGGTTTCCCCTGCCAATCTTCATTCCACCAATTGCTCCAAAATCACCCTCACCTATCATCTGGGCCTGGTACAATAGGTCAGATGTGGCCACAGTTCAAGGGACTTAGTCTCACCCCACTAGCAATAAAAAAATAACGACGTGCCTTTTATGTCGATCGTATAACATGACATCGGTTCCATTTCATGCACTAATAAGAAAACAAGCTAATAAAAATATTCATGATGTCAGTAATGCTTTTTCTCCCAGCCAAGACACTTTCAAACGTGGGAAAGCAACAGAATTCAACAAACAAAAACAAACTCCGTGGTTTTAATCCGCAAGCTAACTTTACCGACCGAGCGACCACCGCTTGTCGGCGAAGTCAGTGCCAACTTTAGCGGATAGAGAGTGTCACGTGGTCAGTGCAACGAATCACTACTGCCGTTAATTTCGGTTTTTCTAGACCAGAGCCGTTATTTCCTTGGACCACGTTCCAGACCCACTACTTCTCAGAAAATCTAGTAGCGCCAGGAATCGAACCTGGGACCTCTTGATCTGTAGCCAGGAACTCTGATAACTAGACCACAGGGGGGAGAACAAAATTCAACAAGTAAGGAAAAACAAAATTAACGGTACTCGACATAATATCTCTGAACATGAGCTAGGACAAAGAAATAGAGGAAGGGAAGGCGAGAGAAGGAAAGGGTAAGAGTACAATGAGGGATTGGATTCTTTCCATATGCGCTACCGTTTGGCTGTCTTCGGCTCCCATGGCGTGGCTGGACAAGAAATGTTTGTATTTGGAACGATCAACGAAACTCGGAGATATTTTGCTACATCTGTAACCTCATGGAGCATTGTCCTTCTTGACAAGCCTGTCGCTAGTCAGTGTCCTAGGCTACCCGAATCCAGTCCACATCTTCAAGCCCTATATCTTTTGTATCAGTTTCAATATTACACTCCAACCAATATCTAGGACCCCTAGGTAGTCCCATCCCGTCAGGTTCTCAACTAAAATGTTTGCATTTATTTCTCATGTATCTCATACAATCTACATGTCCAGCCCACCTCCCTGTCCATAGTTTTCCCATAATTATATTGTTGAAGATCATTTTCCTCCATTTTCTTTGCTTCTCGAAAGACAGATCGAGAGGAATATAGAGAGTATGGATGGAAGAGGAGAACAAGAAAGGAAAATGAATTTTGTATGAAGGAAAGAAATTAATATAGAAAGACAGAAATAAGAGAAATAACGTTGGTATATGAATAAGGAACACGAGAAAAAACGAGGAAACAAAGACAGAATGCCAGTATTGAACATCGTTGTGCTAGCCGAACGTTATCGCGTTGCTTATCGTAAGCACATGCTGGAGTGTCTGCCGTATGTCATTCCTTCTGCCAATACAACATAAAACGAAACTATATGATGTGAGAAATGTACTTATTTACATACATTATTCCTTTTGATGTCCCTTCTACTACACCCCTATATATTTTAAAACCTGCGTTTTCAGGGTAATGGTGATTGGCAACCCTGCTTAGTAACGCGAACACTTGTAGCGACGGGGAACCCCCGCGTTATCACTGACACAGGCAGCTGGTGTTCCCCCTTTTCAACTTGGCGTGAGGCCAAGCCTCCCCGCTGTGAAATACATGACCTACTCTATGCGTCATGAAATTGAAATGTAGCTTTCTTTTAGCAATAACACAGAAGTTCCCTCCTTTTCGGAAAACCCTTGGGGACACTTTAAATGTTAGACGTGAAGTTACAAGGACTTCAGAGTGGAACATATCTTCAGTCCGGAAACACACTTTGCGCGTGTCGCTTCGGAATATGGTCAAGCGGAACAGCTCAGTCAGTAAAGTGGATGGCTATGCACTGCTTGACAGGAGTTAGATTCCCGCCAGGGTCAATAATCATTATCTCTACACCTACATCCATACCGACTGTGCGGCCCACTCAGACCCAAATCCAATGGATACAGGGGGATCATTTCATATGAGAAATTCAACAAACACCCACCCAGCGTAAAGATCTACAACACGTATGACTTAACTTCCTCTCCCCCCGTTTCATGACGTTCTTCTCAGGTACGGACACAATTTAAGTTCACAATTTGCGGCTGAGTCAGTAAGCATAGTGCAGCGGTGATGGACATTTGTCAAACAAATAAACAAAATGGACATCGCAAAAATAAATGGGCAAATAGGAGATCAACTGCATATATAAATAACCTGAAATCCTGGATAGATGTATAACTACTGTCATATGACTACTCGAACATCGTCCGCTGCTAAGTAATGGCTTGATAAACACGCGTCCTAGGTAACGGATCCACAAGCAACGGTAGAGGAATTGATGGAAGCAGTGCCGAGGCTACACACGGATGGCCATCAAGTTGTATAGAAAGAATGCCGATCACAATGGGCGGACGCACGGTCTAAGGCATGAACCGTCTACGCCCCCTCGAACACTGAGATCGTGTGTTCGAATCCCACTCGAGGCATGGATATCTGTGTGCATTTATCCTGTTTTTATGCTGTCCTATGTGCAGGTAACGGCCTTGTAACGGGCTGATCCCCCGTCCAAGGAGTCCTTCCGACTGTGTTTACATTAAGAAGACGAAAGAAAAAAGCGGCCAAGTTTCACAAGGGCTGTAGAGGCATAGACAGAATTACCTTTATTGTGTGGAAACAGTTCGAGATATTTCCCATCAACTCAGAGGAGAATGAATGAAGCCAGACAAGGGGTCGCTGAGAATTCTGGGAACTGGAAACCAGCGCCCTGGAGCGCAATGTCGCTCAGTGCACAATCGCTCAAACTTGCCTCAAACAATTAACACCCAAAGTTCAACGCTGTAATATTTCATTTACTCGTGGATGAAATGGAAGGAATGTTTACGAGAGAGTTGGCACGTATAGATATCACGGGACCCTATCAGATAACGGCCGGTATAAGCCACGGCTAGTTAATACAAGCGGTAACGGCTTTGAAATGTATTCAGAAGATTGTCGTTTCTAGTCTTGGCTGCGCCACCAGATATGCTGATTGAGATTCTTCGTGGTATTCCTCAGTGTTTCTGGGCAAATTTCAGGAGAGAACCTTAAATTAAATCAAAAGAACTTCCTCTGATCTCATCCAGTCAATTCTTTGCTGTCATCCTATCATACTTATTTTGAATTACTAAGGGCGTCATTAAATAAACCATGAACTACTGCAGGTCGGTAAGGACCTGTCTTCTGGAACCACAATCACACTTCTTAGTAGTCTAAACACATGAACAAATATTAGTAAAAATGCGTGCATCCAAATAAACAACTGATATCGTTGTCTAATGGCAAATCATCTGCTCAATCGCAACGGATAGTTAATTACATGTTAAGGAACTTCTCACTGGTTACACATCACATTGATTCAATGAAGTAGTGTGAGATGGTCAGGACAGGTATAACGCATGAAAGGATATATGAAATGCGCACATAAATCTGGTTTCAAAATCAGAAGGGAGAAGGGAGGTCTGAAGATCAGGAGCAAATGAGAAAATAATATTAAAACGGATCTTTAGAAACAGGTTGTTAAGTGTGGTCTCAATTGAACTGACTCAGGATATGGTCCAATGGCTGATTTTTGAGAACATAACGACTGAACTTGGGGGGGGGGGGTTGCATAACAACAAAGTACACAAATGTTGCGGCAAAATTCTTGACACTCCTGTTTCTTATTCGAGACATCAAGAGTTTGAGTTGCAGTACCGGAGGTGGGATATCCTGGCAGATTTTTTATGGTTTTGTTTATTCCCACCAGATAAATGCCGGGAAGGTATCTTAAAACAGGGCTTTATTAATTCCATCCATATACTTTCCACATTATCAATTCAAATCACTGTACCTTTTCAGGCTTAATAAGCTAAGCAGTCGAAATCCTCTCTAAAACAGACCCATAATCAATCAACATTAAGTAATTGATTAGCTAACTAACTATGAGGTCCTAAAGACGGGCCTTATACTTATATTGAGGAGATAATTAGTTACTTAGGCAGATAATCAGCCAGTTTATTAGTTTATAAATTTTGCGTGAGGAACTTTCTGCATCAAAACACGTGATAACGTGAAAAGTTGAATTATCCCGAAAATTACAACAGAAGTATCTTAAAAACTGAACAAGAAACTGGACTATAAGAAGCAAGGCCATAAGGAGAGCAAATGCACTTTCACCTGATCCACATAATCCGCCTTCTTCATTAGCCTTGTTACTCCTGAGATCGAACGAATTAAAAGCAACAGGAAATATAAAGAAACTTGGAGAAAATAAAAACTAATTTAAAATTTTGGCAATTCCAATTTCGTACCTTCAGTCTCGCATCCCCAACTTCTCCCTTAATTTATATTCTTGTTGTATTTTATGTCTTTTTCATTTTTCTAGAAGCGCATGAGAAGGATTTGAAATCCTTTTTTATATGCATTCTCCGTTGTTCTTAAGTACCTTTTCTCCTTGTTTCTTCTTCCTCTCAGAGGATACATACGTAGAAAGATTTATAGTTTAAGGAAAGAATGACACAAACGTAAATTGTTTCATTGAGTATGTAAAGTAAAGAAACAGATGTGGGGAGAAAAAAAGTGAAAGAAATAAAGAAGATGCGGGAGAAATGGAAAAACGAAATGAGATGTAGGAAACAAAAGGTTTAGTAAGATACGCAAAGTAATATTCTCCAGTTACGAAAAATTATGTGCAAGGAGTTACCGCTTTTCTATATAGAGCCTATTGGAGTCAAGGGGCGGATGCTCGTATACAGAGCAGGTACAATATATGTATCCTACTTCGAGGAACTTGGATGTTTCTCTACAAGTACAGACGAATGAGTTTTGAACTTTTAACCTTCAACCAACAACCTATAAAAAAACTCACCAATTTTATTTTTAATAAAATCTCTCAGCAGGGAATGGTCACTTCATATTCACAGACAGAAACTTAATAAACGGAAGCGACAATTTGACCTACTGAATTCCTAGAATCTGTGACGCGTCGTGAAAACAGTCGCTCATATTTTCTTATTAAACTGATGTTGACAGATGTGTAGATGGGGACATAATACTGCATTAATATGAGTCCTATGTGTGACGGTGTCGGCGGGATTATCTGCGGTTGGAGTTTAGTGGTAGTCTTCTGCGAATACGGCACTAAATCTTCGGTTTCCATATACATAACAGGTATCTTGACAAGCTTACACAGGTACCAAGTTGCACAGTGGAGTGTGTAAGACGGTTACTCTACTACTGAACATTAAACAAAATTAAGATTGTAAGATTAGAGGTTTTGAAGGCGGAGACTATGAAGAATACAGTCTTCTGGGATGTGGAGCCGTGTAGATATTGTGTTAACCGACGTTCCGGAGGAAAGTATCGCCTCCATCTTTTCTGGGTATAAGAAATCCGCAAGCGATGAACCATCGTTATTATAAACTATCACCCGAAAATATTCACATACAATTATGTTCTACACTTTGAAGTTTTCACTTTATTTAGGATTTTCTATATATAAACGTGGCTGTTAAAGTATATTTAATTCATATTGTAGGTTGCAAGAAATGGCACACCTAAGGGAACTTCGACTAACGTATGCAGTATAATATGTATAATCTAGCATTATGCTTCAGTGTGAATTACACATTCTCTCGTCTGTCTTATGACAGGTCAGTCGTGTGTGAGCTGTCAGTTAACTGAACGCTTATATGTAGATGGTCATAACATGGGAGAAGAACACATAACCTCTGAGAGAAGGAACCAACGTTTTACTGCATTTCTGAACAAACTGAAAAGATTTGATATAGTAAAATATGGTCGCGAGTCCCAAGGGACTCGGACCCGAGAAAGACTGCGCTGGCAAGGGCCAGGAGCTTCTACAAAAGACAGACCCGTCCTCCCGTCAGAGAGGGCGCCTCACAGAAACAAGACACTAACTGTCAAACGGTAATAATTGATCTCTGGTCATGAGACCCAGATGGGGCTCGACACCAAGACTTACTGACTGACCGTCAAAGCACGAAATCGGTCAGGACGTATGTTTATGCTCTTTGCAATTTCCAAGAACATTACAGAACTCTGGGAAAAGTACTTCTGTTTGAAACGTAGCTTTCTGTGACATCACAAATATGTTCAACTCCTAAATTCACATTTGAAAACTCTGGCATATACACGTATTTCGTTCCAGAGGCGAGGAAATATATCTCTCGAATACAAGGTTATGAATCAAACTGTCACAAATCTATATAAATAAAGCAATACAGATTAAATTACCTAATTACTTTTGGGACGATGATGGTTAATTTTTATTCATAGCTTCCCGGAATTATATTTTTTTAATCGACCGTGTTGAAACACTTGCTTTTTATGCTCGTATATCCACTATAATTAAATATTCTTCTATTTAAACTGAATTCACACAAACCAATTAATGAGATTTTTTTAGCGGGCTGGCCAGAACTGTGTTTTTGTTGATATTGTTTTCAAGTGATGTTCAGTGTTTAGGTGTACACGGTCATTCTCAGACCAGTACTCAACAGAATCCAGTGTTTAAAACATTCTCTCTCCTACATACTAAAAACAATAACCTGTATCAAGGGAAATGTAATCATGATTTTGTAATTGCTCTTACGTTATTTCATGTACTCTGTGGATGATGTTTTAACGTGTATGACTGATAAATTGCAGATACAATGTAATATGTTCGCTTTATTTGCTATTAACGCAAATGAAAACGAAATTAAAACCGTGAGTTATTCCAGCAATTGTTGTTATAGCTTCTTTCTCGCTGACCATTTCAAAGGCACTTAACAGGTGAATGGTGAACTTAGGTTTACACTGCGGGGACCAAGTCTTGTACGATGTGGCGCCATGTGGCGCCTCCATCTTCAGGGTAGGAGAGTGAAGATAAAGTAGCAAGTTCCTCCTAAACACTGGTGCACAATTATCGAGTACACGGTGTCCTATTGTAGAATATAATCATCAGAAAACTAAGTAGATTAAAGAAAGAGTAGCTTCATAATTTGTAAATTTTATTGACTATTCTTGCGGCGTTACGTGTAAATCAAGAAGGAGATGCATCGGGCACCCTGGATCAGCCTAAAAAGCTTGTGGATGTACCATGTACAGAATTTTATTTGGAGAGCCTGAAGGGAGGGACCAACTGGGGGACCTACGCAGACGGGAGACTAAAGAAGAAAGGCACAGAAGTGTAAGATTGTGGAAAAATCAAAATTAGGCCATAAAATACAGAGTGTCCGGATGAAATGTATCCAAAATAAAATAATTATATCTCAGAAAGCTTTTATTATACAAATTTATGGCTTATATCACTACAAAGGGAAACTATCAAAGTTTTTCTGAGTCTCTAATTTTCTCAATAAATTTAAACGTGAGCTCCCTTGGTAACACGACAAATATCCAGACAATCCAGCATGTTTGGTGTTACCACAGCCACAGCGTCCCTTATGCGGCTTTCAGGTGTTGCAGGTCGTTGATCCTAACGTGGTAGACAATGTTCTTCACATAACTCAACAAGAAAAAATTCAGTGGGGATAAATCTGGTGACCTAGGAGGCCAAGCAATTGATCCCTTTCTGCCGATATCTCCCAGCCATCTCTCTGTCCAAGTGATTCCTAACATGGTGGCTGAAAATTGGTGGCGCATGCGCCTAAGCCGGGTAGGGAAAGAAAATGTACAGGGTTTTCCTTTCCGATAACATAAACCGGATACATGTATGACAATTACTTTCCGAGATATAAATGTTTTATGTTGGATACCTTTCATCCGGACACCCGATATGTTGGAGTGAAGAGAAGATCTTGCAGATTTAGCCCAACACCACATGCAGGAAATACGAGTAAAAGGATTCAGTCCACATGTCTCTTCTGGACCATCCGATCAGTCAACCCAGTTTGGACATCTCATCCATCCGAACTCGCGTTATCATAGCAGAAGTCAAGAGAATACAGCGCCGTCAAGTGTAGTTTGAGTGGAAACGTTTGTTTTTCTTGTGTTGGTATTATAAGGAGTGTTGCCTCTCTCCGGCGATGATTTAAATCGAGATATTCTTTGGAGCAAGTCCTCATACGTGTGGAGTTTCAATAATTTAATGTTTTCGTATCTCTCGCAAATGGTTTCTACTGTGTTTGATTTATGTACTCGTCCTTGAAGCTGGCACAGGTGTCTGGAGATAGGGACTAGCTCTATCGATTTCGCCCAACTGAGTAGGTTTTACCTGAAGACGGAGACAGAACTCAATATCCGAAACACTGTGTTTTGAAAAATAAAGAGGACGGTTTTTAAATGAAGATAAGGCGATAGACATGTCCAGAAACATAATATTTGTACTAATGTACCAGCGTCACAAACTTCCAGATCTTATTACGTAATAAGTTTAGTCGGCGCAGGAAAGGGTCCACAGAGTATTGAAACGTATCCACGGATCCCTTGAAAAGGAGAAATCTTTTGAACAACTGAATTCTATCAACTCTTAAAATAAGGAAGTAGGTGAGAAGTAATTTTCTTTCACATGGGTTTTTAATACTCTCATGGCTTTGAAAAATTCATCTCAGTTACTCTTTGTCGATCTGCCTCAATATGGAATCAATGAACTTGAAAATAGAAAATGGTTCATGTAGAAGTTCCGCCTTCGCATGCTGCTGATGGCATGAGCCGATCAGCTTGAAAACGAAGGCTTTGCCATGCCTCACTTAACAGTTCTTGCATAAGCGAGAAATGCCATAGTGTAATCATCAAACGCAAGAATAAAAACTCACCCATTCATTTCCAAGTGCAGAATATTGAAATGCATTCAAAGCTGTGATAATTTCACATACACACAGCAGAGAGGAGGCAGCGAATGTGGACTATCTTTCGGCTGAAAACACAGCCCTGAATTTCTGCATTTACCTACCAATTATGCGGCTTTGTACATGCTGACAATCCTGGGCTCAATCCCAAGAAGAAGGGCTATTTTTCTCTAAGTCACGGTACCCAGATCATCTCTGGAAATCACTGAGCCTCGTACAAAATATGTAGGATGTTCCATTCAAACCTCCCACATTTTATGAGATCTTAGAACAGAAAGTGTGAATGGTAGGAAAATGAAGCTGCAGAAAATACAAGAACTAAAAAAAATTATTTGACATACCAATAGACCTCTACATGTGCACCATTGGTAGCACGAACAATATCCAATCTGTATTCAATTTCTTGCCACGTTCTTCCCAATGTATCCACTGGTACTGTAGAAATAGTTTCACGGATTTGAGCTCGTAAATCTGGGTGGTCATCAACTGGAGGCACAAACACACTGACCTTCACTTAACCCCAGAGGAAGAAATCGAGTGGCGTGAGGTCTGGTGAACGTGGTGGCCACAGAATTGGTCCAACACGTCCAATCCAGCGAACTTGGAAGGTGGGACCGAGGGGCCTCCTAACATCCAGACCCCAATGTGGGGGCTCCATCTTTTTGGAAGATTATGTTAGGCCGCAGATCGGCTACTTGGGGGTACAGGAACTATTCTAACATGTAAAGATTACGCGGCCAGATACTGTAGCATCACCAAAAAAAACGGAAATAAAATTCTCTGAGTTTTTCTTTCATCATTAATATATCACAGATTGTTCGCAATGATTAATTAAAATGTGGGAGGTTTGAACGGAACACACTGTATAGTGATGGCTCTTTCCTAACGATAAAATGTCTAAGCACGAAAATGTCCGCATATCTCAGTCCAGTATGAAGGAACATCATCTTCCCAACCTTCAATTACGGGAATCTCCTCTTTACATCTTTCCCCTTACTTTCAAATTACTGTCACAAGATCCCACTTCTCTGGCAGTACGATTAATATGCGCTTAATATAACGTTGGAAACACAAATCTTAAGTTATCCCCCTAAAATTAATGAAAATCTGTCTAACTCAATTTGTAAGGGAAAGTTCGTTCGTCCCTTATGACGTTTGTTTCCGGTACGAAGCGAGTTGCATACTGGTCCATATCGGATGTGGTTCCACGCACAAACTCTAGAACCCACGAACATAAAACAACTTTCTCCGTGTTTCAGATTTTCCTTTATCCATCCTAACCACAAAAGCAACCCCTTTCCAGCAGTACGTTCTACAATGGTATCCAAAGACTTTAACAAACATCCCTTACTACCACTGATACTATACACAACATGTCACGTGTAATAGTGACTACAGGCGGGACTTGGATTGGCCACTTACAAGTCGTAGCTACAAATAACTACAACACTATTGCTTATTTCCACACTACAAGTCACTCCACACTCTCTTCTCAGTCTATTTTCACTAGTCTTTACTTGGCAACCGCTCTCCGCAGTAGCTATTCCTTTGCAATGTTTTCACTAAATGTTCCCTGGTAAGGATTCTTAGCAATGGAGATTCTTCAGCTTCCGTTGTCCGCTGGTTAATGTTCCACAAGTGAACCCTTAACTCAACTATAGCACAAACTGTCTTTAAGATAACTACTCAACACGGACCACGCAGAAAATACACTCTCTATTGCTGACGATGCGTGTTTACCGTGCCGTTGCATAGCAACGGAAGTTACTAGACTGTTGTTTGCGTATTCTTTGTTGCGGGAATATATTTACAGAGTCGCTTTCTAGCAATAAACGCGTATTCTGCCTTCATTATTCCGGCTTCGGGCGTCATGTCACAATGCACTAACACATAAACACTTAAATATCTATACGATTTAACAAATTCCCGAACCCCATCTCATCGCGGTTCTCCGGCTGACATCATCCATCATATTAATTCGTTTCATTAGTGCTGTTTGAAATGTACACAGCACAGTCTGGAGTTAAATTATCAAAGTTTATGTGGCTATATTTAGTTTTCCATATGTTCTAAACGCCAAGAGCCACCAAACACCAGATTCTGCTAAATAATTAATACTATCGCCGGCAAAGTTGGAAATTATGGTCACACCTCCTACCAATCCCACCGCTCCCTATGTGTATCAGCGTAAGGTTCTACAGCCTAACTCTCTAAGTACTCTGGGTTTAAGGTATCTGCAGATAAGCCCGGTGATAACGTTCATGCAATAGGGTTTTACTGTAGAGGCAATAGGAGGTGCGATGTAAAGAATGGTGTAAGAACAGAGTGCAATGACACGTAATTCATATACGAGTAGTTCAGTATCCAAATAGCGAACACAACGAAGCATTTTACTTATTGCACCGAAATCAAATTCTGTACGTTGATGCAGTTTCTCTCCTTTTCCTGTTTTCATTTTTCCGTGTTTTATTTCTTCCTTTATCTTCTTTTGCTTATTACTATCTCCCTCCTTTGTGAATCCGCACACAGCTTAAATATAGGGTCAATGGAACGAACGTCGTGACGTCCGTTGTAGAAATAAGCAAGAGAGGCGAATTCTACGCTCTTTTCTGGCTCCACTGCAGACAAAAACTAGGCACAGCATTTTGCAACTGTGTGGTGTCCTCAGCAACGTCCGTCATAAAGTACGTTCGTTGCAAAGGACGTACTTTGAGCCCTCGTGTGGCCCCAGCCTTAACGGTGATCTTAAATTCACAGGTTGAACAGAGTCCAATGATACAATTACGTGACCGAAGGTTTGGGGAGTATGTGGAATGAAGCAGTCATGATTTATTTTTAGGCACTGTCTCACCAATTTCCTAGAGCAGCTAAGGAAAACAGAGGATGAAGTCTAGATTAGAACGAAGAAAATTCTGAATCGGTTGCGGCAGTATGGGATGTGACGTGAGATCTGTCCGGATTCTATGAGGCATAATTGTGCATATGTTGATCCAAGATCGGTCACTATGATGTAACTAACGCCATGGAGCACAGAGTGGCGTCAAGAAGCTAACGTTCATTCAGCTGCATAAAATATTTCCCGCGCTTAACAGAAGCCGGAGGTTCATTACCGTGTTCACAGGAACTCACCGCAAAGCCAGATGAATCTAACTCACAACCACACGTCCCATATCATTAAACTCCAGTTTCATATCATCCTCTCATACTTCCACAAGATTTCTCTCCTTCCGATTTTGTGACTAAAATTTTGCAATCATTTTTTATTTCTCCCATGAGTGTTTACGAACCCATTTAACCCACTCTTCTTAAACTTGATTGCTATTATAACATTTTGAACAAAAAACAGGTGTCGCGATTTTAAACTCCTTCACGTAACAGGACTGCATACATCCACATTAAGAAAATCTAGGTTAATAAATGCAAGATTTGAAGAATGTTAAGTTCATATGTACAGTATTCCTATTGGCATAAAACAAAACATTTGAAGATGCATATAACGTTTATATGCATAAAAGCAATTAATTAAATGTACTGTAATAATAATAATATCGGACAATTTTATGACTGTAATTTGAAACTCAATTAACATATGTAGTAATTATGATCCCACTGAAACTGTGTGAGTGTCATGTATGAACCTACGGTACAATGCATTTCCTCAAGTCTTTTTCTAGTTTGCACTTATTTACTTTGAGCAGGCTTTGAGCATTCTGTACTGCAGTAGCAGTATACATAATATATTGCTGTTCGTCTACGCAACGAATATAAGGAAGGACTTAAAACAAAAATTAAAAAATCCCTTTCCTTCTTCTCCAAATATTAATCTACACAAACTTCTGGAAAGGTAAATATGTAAAGCAAGTGTCACGTAACTTCGAACAAGGCCAAGACTAACCTTGAATGCGCAGAAGAAATTTTTCAGACAAGGGAGTGGGTTCGAGGGTGTGAGAAGTGACAGGCAGTCTGTCACTTCTCACACCCTCGAACCCACTCCCTTGTCTGAAAAATTTCTTCTGCGCATTCAAGGTTAGTCTTGGCCTTGTTCGAAGTTACGTGACACTTGCTTTACCACTGCACATTTCTGCTCAGGCTCCTTTATGAAATCGCCGTTTCAGGAGATGCAGAATTATGAAGAAAGGAAATGACTTTCAGGCCAAACAGACATTTTCCCAGTAAATAAGTACTACAGTTCGAAGTGACACATGCGTTCTTATACATAATATATATTTTTAATAGTAAACTTACGAAATGATCTTTCACGGGATAGATTTTCAGAACCGAAATATACCATATTTTTACCGACTGAGTGCAAGTAACAACACTGAGAATGTCTGCGAGACTGTTCGAAACATTATCTATCAAATTAAGAGTATATAAAATTGTTGCTTATGCAGGATTTAATTTGCAATGGAATTATATGAACCGCGGGTTATATTATCGTGTGACTGTACATGGGTTATTGATGGCCCAATTTATTGGATTCTTTGATACAGCGAGTGAGTGCACTTTACAGTTGACTGTTACACACGCACTAATGTCCACAGACATATCGTCACTGACGATGCTTGGTAGAGGCTTCCAACGACGGACGTTCCCCTTTCTCTGGGTTTCCGAAATATCCCAGGCCTCAGCTACCAGCTTCTAACAGCAACAGCTCACAACGACTGAACCCCGGAAATTCTTTGACTGCAAGGAAGTTACGTTACGACCGAAGGTCAATTAGTGAGTTTATCTTGGTTTCAAACACCCATCTGAGGCCCAAGACAAGATATTTATTACCGTCAAGACAGTTGTAGATTTCTTGTCGTGGTGCGCCCTCTCTGACGAGAGGACGGGTCTGTCGTTTACAATTGCTGCTGGTCCTCCACAGGGCAATCATTCTCAGGTCCGAGACCCGCGGGACTCATAACCATATTCTACTATCACAGATTCGAGACTCTCCCAACCTGGATTGACGCGTCCCCCTATTTATATACCCCAGAAACAGGGTGGCCCAGTTATACCCCCAAGCATTATTTTTCCATTTACGTCACCTTTTACGACTCGCAGGGTTACGGTGGAGGTATCAGAACCCGCGTGTACGTCGGAGACTCGACTCTTGACTGCAACTAACTGGTCCAAGTTATAACATTTCGCCACGGACAGCGTAGAAAACGTCTATACCATTATTGCTGCGTTCTGCAAATTATGTGATAACATGCTTGTTTCGGAGCCATTACGTAGCAGTGGCTAATGTATTGTTGTTTCGCAGTCGTTGCCTAGCAACGTGTCTACGTGCCACATTATGCTTTAAAAATAGACCGATGTTCAAACAGAGAGACAGGCATTTTTAATGGTGTGTACTGTTGTTTTAGGTTGTAAATTGTACAAAAGAACTCTCCGAGAAGATGCTAGACGGCGTAGAAGGGGAGGTGACGTCACATCCATTACCGAAACTACATCTTCCACGCATCGTGAGAATTCTGCTCCCGTCCTGTTTCGCTCTCCCACGCCCACAACATACACAGATTCTGTATAACAGCGAACATCTTACTTTTTACAAGTATACGTTAAAAACTGAACACAAATATTGAATATTATTATTGAACATAAGGTACAAGGTAAACAAAAAGCAACGCTCCGTGATCTGTAGTCCGCAAGCTAACTAAACCGACCGAGCGACCGTCAGTGCCAACTTTTGTCGTTAGAGGGGTGTCGCGAGGTCAGCGCAACGAATACTCACGGCCGTTAATCTCGGTTTTCTAGACCTGAGCCGATATTTTCTTGATATAGTTCCTCAATTATCCTCACGAAGCTAAGTGGACCCCCTGTCCAGATCCACTATTTCTCAGAAAATCTGGTAGCGCCTGGAATCGAACCCAGGACCTCTGGATGTGTAGCCAGAAATTCTGACCACTAGACCACAGAGGTACAAACTGCATGAAATAATTACATAACAACAGAGGACATGTCTGTCTGTCCTCAATTTTCATATCTGAAGTTGCTCCACATATGTTGGTACTGGGATGTTCACACTGGAAACTGTCACGTGACTGTAAATCCAGTTCATGGCCATCGAATCTGATCCAGACTTTATGAAACTGTCTTAGAGCTTAAGTACCACTTCTTAAATACATAAATCTGAATGGAGGTAAAGCTCCATGCATTATCATCACTTACTGGATGTGAGTGGTCAGTTTCAAGCCCTGACCATTTTCTCGTCAGAAAAATGGCCGCATGTAACGATAGACGATAAACTGGGTGGGTCCCGAAACCGGTCTGGCCGCAGTGGCTAACAGAAAAGCCACTGAACCAGCGTTTAATAAGATGCTGTAGCGATATGTCTCCCGCTAATATTATTTAACTAAGGGCATGACCAATCTATGCACTGTTTCACACCATGAGAGACGCTCCTCCGGCGAGGTACCATCCCGGGACCTTCCAGTTTAATTCAATATTACCCCTAACGTCGCCAGTTTGCTCCTAGGGTCATAAACCCATGCGCTGACATTGTGCGAGACCGGCCAGGAGGGGTCTTGGGTTCCCTGCTCGTGTGCCTTGAAGACCTAAAAAGGTTTATGATGGGCATCTCGAAAATTACGAATGTAGGACATGCCGGGCTCGACCCTTGGCTTTCCCTGTTATTTTCTTGTTTTGTTTTATGCCTTCTGAGAAACTTGTAAAGAGAGGGCAGTCGGTTATAGGAAGCGGAGGAAAAGTTGTTGAAATGTAAACAGAGAACAGAGAAGTGTTTTACAGTAGGGGTAGCGAGTAGGATGGACGGAGCGGCTAGCTTGGAGGACTAATGTAAAGATTGATCACTGTACGAAATTTTAAATGAAGACTGCAATACGCGGTGTGTTCTGAAGACCCCGTAATTCATGAACCCCGAAATGTGGTTCACTCCCATACCCGAAGCACCCGTATCCCTGAGATAAAGAACTCATCTCGAGCAATAGTCGTGGCAGCTGTACGTCGGCGGGCGGCTATAATGCTCAAATTGAACTTAATCAGTCTTTTCCAACATGGCGCAGGCAGATATGAGCTTAGGGCATAAGGTTAAGGCAATACATAAGGAAATACAATTGACTGCTTTGTGATGTGTGGTATAAGTAATACTAATGGATCTGTAACAATAGAAATCATAATGTAATAACTATAAATAAAGGACAAAAACTTCAAGAAAAATACGTGTATATACGTTTTCACACTTACAGTGTAATTCTTAAATGTGTTGTACACGTTTAGCAATGTAAAAGTATGTGACGTATTCAGAAAAAGACCAACACTTGTAGGAATGGTTATTCCACCATCCGAGGGTTCCTTGTTATGCCAGCACAACTATTTCTGACTTACTAATCAGCTAAGCGCCGGTCACGGTAGCCGAGTGGTCTACAACATGCATTGTCTTTGCTCGCTCGGAAGCCGGGATCGTGGGTTCGAATCCCTCTCAGGTAATGGATGTTTAGTGTTTGTGTGTGTAGGCGTTTTTCTGTGTTTGTATAAAGGCAAAGGCCTTGCGAGGAGCCGATCACCCGCCCAGCGAGTCCTACCGAATATCTAAGATCTAGTAAACCAAGTGAAATGCACAAATTTATGGAGGTAGGACATGGCCCAAATTGGGGCTGTAGCGCCAAAGAAAAAAAAATCTGCTAAGCAGCTAATCAATGAAATAATGAATCAATCAGCCGGCCATATTCTAAATTAAATTCAGTTTAATGTATTGTGCACGTTTTGGTAGCGTAAGGAATGGGCGGCAACTACTGTATTGGTTCCCTAACATGATGCCGGTGGCGATGTAGTGAAGGTAGAGGAAATGGTGGAAATACAGAAACATTCATTGTCGCTTATCACTGTGGAACCCCAAACTTATCGCTGTCCGATCAGCTTGTCACGAAAAATCAGAGTATGGGAACGCCCAGTCGGAAGTAATTTTTGCACACAGTTTCTCCTCGACTTGTCATTTGTTTTACTTCTGACCTTCACCTGAACTGCCCCCCTGAACCCGACGGTTTCTAAGTCATTCTCCCTTCTGAAGAATCAGACAGGCCCACATCACCACCACTGTCCTCTTCCGAAGCGAACAAATATAGTATTAACCACACAAAATACACGGTTGATATATTGGGTTTTCGGACTTTATCCATCGTCCTGGTTTTTAAGATAACTAATAAAAAAACACGTTTTATTAGTTATCTTAAAAAACAGGAAGATGGATAAAGTCCGAAAACCCAATATAACAGTGTGTTATACACCATCGTCAGAATCCTATAGTAACTACTTAAAATACACGGTTATTCATAAGTTCGCGAAACATTTTGAAAGTTTACAATAAATAAACTACGCAACGGATACCAAATTTCATTACACTGAAATAGAGATAAACTCACAAAGATTTTTCTGCATAGTTCACAGATGCTCAATGTATCCACATTTGCTGATACGGCAGACATCTATGAGATAATCCATTTCGTCCCACACCCGTGTCAGCATATCACAGTTGACCAAGATCCCTCAGATTAGCAGGCAATGGACGCTTTAAAAAACTTAGAGAGATTCATTCTCTATCGCCGTAAGAATTGCCATGATTCGATGAATATTTTTGTGAATTTTTAAAATGTTTCACGGACTCATGAATAACCATGTATTTCGTAAATTTACTTGATAAAATTATAGATACATCTGAAATAATTTATCCTCAGCGAATATCACAAAATATTACCATGGTACGAATTGGTTCACTACCCACGTTCTGTACACCACGGACCTACCGAGTCCTTTCGGTGCTCGATCTCATAGCAGTCTAAGGATGTGGTTTGTGGTTGCCACAAAAGCAGTGTGTTTCTCAAGTGAACCAATCAATCAATCAATCAATCAATACAGGGACCAGTGAGTAGCCTGTTACATACTGTGTGTAGCTATTCTGCCGATACAGCGACTTCAGAACCCGAATTCCCTTCTTAACCTTTATAGCGCATGACGTAATTTCCTGTGACGTATGGGGTTGGGATGATGGAGGAGTGGCTGTTGGAAACGTCACTCCATCGCTACACTTTTCGTCGTCGGTGTCAGAAGGGAGGTAGGGTCTGTTATCTATAAGCAGCGACAACTTGTCACGGTATTATAGCTAATACGGAAGAAGAGGTTTAGATTTAGAAGGCTGTGGATGTCGCATACAGAGACAGATTGAAGAGAATGCGGGGAAATCATAAGCAGGAGATCAACTGATGTCTCCTCCGTTAAGAGATTCTCTTCGTAAATGTTTCTGGAGAATCAATAAGGAATTTAATTAACAGTGTTCACTGCTCTATAAAAACCGAGGTCGGAATTTAAGTTCTCTGCAACCAGAAGCATATCCAGCCTGGGAAACTGAAATTGCCCATCAAAATCTCGTTGCTAGGATACGGTTCATTGCCAGAGTTCTTCGTTCCCATCTTCCACCCATTATTTCTTCCTTTTTTCTTTCTTTCTTCTTTATTCTACTTAATTCGTTTCTTTTTTCAACTATACGTTCACTTGGATGACATTCTTTTGGTGTATTTACTTCATAACCCTCGAGTCATAGCAATTACGACCAGCCAAAACCCTGCCTAAGGGTTACCACAGTCTTTGAAAGTACAATCCATAAATCCTTTATGATTACAAGAGAGCAAATGTAAGAAGTAACTATAGAATTCTGTAGGAAAACGTCTTGGAAATGTGACACACGGCTGATAACACTGAGATATACTACGTATTGCTTACAGTCACGTTGCAAGGACGCGACTTGGTATTTTTCCATATAGCAACTCTTCAGGTCCCGAAACTTCGGGTTCAGTCACTGGAGAGGTAGCTAAGTAGGTAGATATTCCGCTTATTTGTCGGCTATACAATTAATTTGCTACGAATCTGGATAGTGCAGTCGGTACAGCGACTGGCTGCGGGCTGGAGTCCCGAGAGTTCGTAGATCGACTCCGGGTAGGGTCAAGAATTTTCATTTCTCCATATCGTCCAGACCGACTCTGGGGTCCATCCAACCTCCTATATAATGGGTACCGGGTGCTTTCTCCCCAGGGGTAAATCTGCCGGAACGTGAAACTGACCACTCGCCTCCAACTAATGACGAGGTCAAGAAAATATTGTTCTATACCTCCACTCCCACATACGTCTTCATGGCGTAGTGTTCAATTAGTTAAGCACAGGGACAACTTTAACAATTATTTTCCTTATTTCCCAGCTAAGAAGTAATTTCTTTATTATATACAGTACCACATTATACTAGGCATAATATTTTGTCTTGCAGTCACTGCTTCTTTAGTTTTGTAGTTAGTTTAACTTTTATTTTCTAGTCAAGTACTAGATGCCGGTCACGGTAGTCGAGCGGTCTAAGGCATGAACTGTCTCCGCTCGCTCGAAAGCCGGGATCGTGGGTTCGAATCACACAGAAGGCATGAATGTTTGGTGTGTGTTTGTTTATTCTGTGCTCCTTTTGCCCTGTATTTAGGTATAGACCTTGCGACGACAGAAAAAAAATAGAATTTAAGTTACTTGTTAAGAAATCAAATTCAATGTTAGAGAGCCAATTTCATGGTTATGCACTTAGTATGTTAATTTATTTGTTAATTATGTAAGTAGGACGTTAGTTGTAGTTTGATAGTTATGCACTTTTTCCTAATGAATTTACTGCTTCAAAATTACTTCTGATTCGGAAGGGGCCAGCAGGACAAGAAATTAGTAAATAGTTTGTTAAGCTGTCCATCTGTCAGTTAATAGAATCGTAAACAGACTAAAAACTTTATTGTGCAAATATATATTAACAGAGAATCAAGCCTTTCTGTTCTGCAAACCGGCACAGTGTTCAAAGTAATTTACTAGGTCAAAGTACAGTGAAAATATTTTTTACCAATTGTTCTACAGCCCTTTCTCAGGCCCTGGGCTCTTCTTCGGTTCGTAATCATTTTTACACAGACAGTAAAACTCCTTGGGCGGGTGATCTGCCCGTCGCAAGGCAGCTACCTACACACAGGTGTGCCGATTGCGCTCTGCTACCACTTGTGCCGTATTCCTTCTAGATATCTAGCACTTCTTACGTCCAAGATAGGAGCGGGGCATCGTCAGGGGCTCTCATATTATGTTCGCAAAGCTCCCTAGATGTAGTAGGGACTCCAAGCCACAGCAGGGAGACACTTCCAATCGACAAGACCAGTTCACAATCATAAATTAATTTAATAAGAGAAACACAATAAAGCAGAATACAACAATTAGAAGTTAATAGAAGCCGTGGGCCCCAAAACCTACAACCTGTGACCACATCTGTCAGTTACTTTACTCTTGCCTTAACTGCGGCATCAGACTACACTTAATAGCCCACTCTCACTGCTTATTACTCTTGTTTACCATCATGCTACTTCAGCAGACACAAAATAAACGTTAACAAATATTCCTTGCCCACAGGCGATTCCTAGGAAAGAAAACACAATGACGTAACGTTAAATTAAAGCCCATCGCTCTGCCACACAATAACCTATAATACAAGCAAAACCCCCGACGTGCGTTGCCAGCACAACCCCCCAGACATAATTTAGAATACCTTCCGAAACCGAATTTGAAAAATATCCCAGGCTGGCCGCGTACGTCCGATACGCTGTGGATCCAAGCAGCGAATGAATCTAAATTCACTAACCGGCTTCTTCCGAGACATTTGGGGAGGGGACGGGGAGAGGAAGCGGAATCCCACGTGATACCCTCCAGCACGGGATGAAGGGGTAGGGATTAACATGGCTGGAAGGCATGACATCATCCAAGAGCCATAACATGGCTCACAGGACAACACAAACACAGAAAAACGCACAGAGACATCCATGCCATGGGTGGGATTCGAACCCACAATTCCAGCGTTCAAGCGAGCGAAGACAGTTCATGCCTTAGACCGCGCGGCCACTGTAGCCGGCAAAGTGGAAACAGCAAAAG
>NW_019730585.1:650131-728185 GCF_002891405.2 Cryptotermes secundus | reverse complement strand
ACTGGGGCCGGGAAGTGGGAAACAGGAAAAGGGGGGGGGGAGATATAGAAGAGAGGCGTAATTAATCATAAAAACTGTGTTCAAATGCTTTTGCAGACATGGCGTCCATTAAGAGGCAATTAGCAGGCCGGTGACAGGGTTCATGTGATACACGAGAGCAATTACAATGACGTGAAGGAAGCCCAATTAGTTCCACAGGCTATATCCAGTTCCTGAACAAATTTCCAGTTTCACATTTCCTCTTTCCTGTTGGACGTATTCAGTTATAATATTTTTCCTGGTGTTCAAGTAATTATTATTATTATTATTATTATTATTATTATTACTCCTATGATCCAATATGGCGAAGTAGCGGCTATTGCATATTCTTCGTATTCAGAAGATCCAAGTTTGAATCTCGGACCCAAAAACGATTATTTTTTTGCATCCTCGGTATTTCAAGACAAATGTTTTGACACTACCACAAAACAGATTGGCTCAGGTCATGGTCCACGGTAGGAAACATTCGGTTTCCATAGAAAGTGGATAATTGTAACGTCTAGCTGAGTGAGAGTTTCCCAAGAAGAATTCGGTTCCCTGAAGTTGGCTGGATTTTCGGATGTGATACAGAAACAACCCCCTTTCTGCACTGGCTGGTAGCAGGCAAATAATTCAAATATGAAATAAATTTTGACGTGTCACTGACGTCCTCACATAAGTAGTATAACATTTCAAGTGAAATAATCCGGTAAAAGTTTCGTCGAAAATTTTCAAACTGCATTGCATTATTTCTCTTTTAAATAAAAATTCATCTCAACAATTTTTCATATAGAAATTGGAGTTTTCAGCCACTCAACTGTACAAAATCGTATTATGAGCGATATATTAATTTCAAAAATTATTTCTCAATATTTAGAGGACATTTCTTTCGGGCATATAAATTGAATGTGCAAATTATATTTGGCGTAAGATTTTTACGTAATATAGGTTTATGATTCTAAAATAAAAAAAAATTGTCAAGAATTTCTCCCTGAAAAAAAGAAGATATAAACTGTCTCCTTAAACTACAGTTTTACAAGAATCTGCATGAAATCTACAATATCGCTTTTCTAAGCAGCACGCCGAAATAAAATGTTTATCGGAACAGATAATTTCTGTGGCGACTTAGTCAAAACTACATGCCTAATACGAACGTGTACTATTTTTTCTCCTAGGCACTACAGCCCCAGTGGGCCTAGGCCTACCTCCATCAACTTCTCCGTTCACTTCGGTTTTTCTAGATCTTACACATTCAGTAGGACTCCTTGGGCGGGTGATCAGCCCGTCGAAAGGCCTCTACCTGTACATAAACACAGAAAAACGCAAAGACACAAACTAGTGGGATTCGAACCCATGATCCAGGTTTCCAAGGGAGAGAAGACAGTACATGCCTTAGACCGCTCGGATACCGTGACCTGCGAACGTGTAATGTTACGCGCATAAAAATACATAATCAACTAAATTACATCATTGCAAATATCTTTGCATTTCACTTATCAAATTAATTCCAATAGAATAAATTCATTTTTCAACAAAAAAATTCTCCCACTTTACCCTTCTCAACTTAACTACTACCCTCGCCCCTTTTACCTGCGTAATGAAAAAAAAAAAACTAAAACTAAATTTCAGGGTTCTTTTTACAGTTTACTATAAAATATTGTGGCGTATTTGCTCAAAGCAAGAACTGTGGAGGCAGAGAAGCAGCCGTTGCTAGGCAATGACCCGTACATACGCAACAGAGGAGCGCGTCACGTAGGCTGTGGCGTCATGCAACACTAGGAGATGTGTTCCGGTGGAGTTATCTGTGGGTCCGCGCCACGGTCGATGCTACGCTACTGTGCAGTAAACACATCTCTGGAGCAATGAATCAACATTCAAAAATACAGGAAGTGCTGTTTTCTATGCTCCCGCCCACAGGTTATATAAAGAGGATCTCACGCAGCTAGAATTAGAGGTGAGATCCCGTGTGGAGGCGGAGTCGAATACCTCCACCGTAGCCCTGAGAGATGTAGTAGGCGACGAAAATGAACCCAGTGTCTGGGGGTATAACCGGGCCACCCGGTTCCTGGTGAATATAAATATATGGACCTGGCCCTTCGGGTTTGTGGAGTCTCGAACCTGAGACGTATAATGTGATCATGAGTACAGCGAGACTCGGAGCTTAGAATGACTGCGCTGACGAGGACAAGCAGCAATCTAAAACTACAGACCCATCCTCTAGTCATAAGAACTATAATCCCAAGTGTTCAACTGGAAAATAAAAATTCTGGTCGTTGGTCTCAAGGGGTTTGTCGCCAAGGCGAACTGATTGGCGGTAAACAGTCAGTCGCAAAGTATCTTTTGAGTGCCGGAGGTGGCAGTTGCAGCAGAGAACTGAGATAGTTGGCAGTCGAAAGTGATTAAGAAATGGCAAGAAAGGAATCAGGGTGTGCAAAGAAGACTTCATGTGTGCTGCAGTGACAGGAAGACTGTTATAAATCCGTTGCCATGATACGGCTAGTGAAGATCGCGAAGGCTTAGCGTGTTCTAGTGATTTGTAATGTGTGTAGATCAAGGATAGCGTTGTACTGCCTGTAGTGCCGAGTGGTGTATACAACGTGTCAATAAATGAAGCCATCCAATTCAAAACCCGTCTATAAGTCACGCACAACCCTTACACGAGACAATAATAATTTATTGAATGCGTTTCTCATTTCTCTAAATCCTGCTTCACGAAATCCTATCACTATTGTTCGAACCAGAGTTCGAACAATAGTGATAGGATTTCGACGGGCATTCTTCTTGAGAAGGAGGCAGTCCCTCAACTGATTAAGATATTGCTCCTTCTTCTTGTGGACTCGGAACTCGTGTCACTGTGGAAACTTACATCACTGTCCGGGGCCAAATATAACCAATTCAGATTTCCACATTCAACACCAAGCAGACTGAATGCTTCCAGAGCCGTCAGAAAATAACATATGGTTGTGAGTCCCGCGGACCTCTGAACCAAGAATCACTGTGCTGGCGAGGGCCCGGAGAAATTTAGCAGTCAGTCAGTCAGTTAATCAGTTCAGTATTTCTGAAAACTCCCAGAGCCGTCATAAATTAAAATGTGGTCATAAGTCCCGTGGGACTCGGAACCAAGGCTCATTGTGATGGCGAGGACAAACAGAAATTTATCAGTCAGTCAATAAACTCCTTAAAGTGAAAGCGTGTGCTTGTATCTGACAACTATTCGCAGTTTCTGTGATAGTAAGCCCACGCTTGGTCATGTACAGAGCCATTCGCACAGAACTGATCGTTGCTTAGGTCGATCTTCCTCCGAGCTGTAGTCAATGAAGACAGGTAGCTGCTTCTGTTTTGCTGGGTGGCCTGCATGTTCAGCGCGGATAACTCACCATAAGCCAACGCCCAAAGATCGAAAGTAACAAAAAGAATAATAAAAGTGAAGATGAAAAAGAGAACATGCACAAGGTTTCACGAAGGACAGAGACGGCACAGCTCGAGAACAAAAGAGAATCAGAAGAAGGTGCTGATTCGATTCAATACTTTCAGCTGTGTGCAAGCACTTCATTTCGTGTTGATACTGTTCCACTGTGGCCCGACTTCTGTTTTCCTAAAGTGTCAGTGTGGATAAAGAGAAAAACTGTTATGATCTTATCTTACGGTAACTTCTTTGATTAGAACTTTCCAATTCCCTCCATATTATTAACTCCCGTCTTTACTCGGTATTTCTATTTTATTTCTATAATTTTTAGAACATTTTTTGTACTTTTTCCGATAGTTTTCCAGTCTTCAATGACATAGTCATTAATGGGAGCGTTTTTCATTTATTTAAATAATAAACTATGAAGTGAAAGAAATGTATAGTTTGTAAACTTTCTTCCATGACTGATCATTTTGTTCCTGCATGTAGAAAATACTGAAATTCAATCTTATGTAGCATATTAATGAGTATAGTAAGCGTCCGTTATGTCGATCTGATAAGGGGGAATTGGATGTCCGTTAACGCTGATGTCTGCTATAAACGAGTGAAGGAGTATTGACGGAAGTACACAACACGATACATAACCAATATACACAAAACCTAGAAACACACAAATATAGAGATTTCTACACTGGGGTTTTTCTTTATTTTAAATAGTTTTCTAACTACATTTTTTAGTGCCTCAACATCTCCAAAAGTCCATTCTAGTACACAGCCACATTTTGTCCGATATAGCCGAAATCCGTCATATTCGGCTTCATTATAATAAGGGTTAACTGTATATTCAAAAATATCTCATTTACCTTCATAATATTATGATAATGTTAATTTCACTTAAATCTGAGAATTCTCTACGGTCCTTAACATTTATGTTCACTTCCCACTACATGAGAGTCCGACTGAACTAACCCTATAGCACCAATATCTACGTTATAAAATGTAAATCCTACTGTCGAAACATAAGAATGTTTTGCTCCAACACTAAACAAATTAATATCATGAGAGTTAGTACATGAAATGCGCAGTGCGCAGCAAGAAAAATGGTCCTAAAAATGTTATTATGTGGTGGGGAAACTACTGTCTACAACATCCATCTGTAACAGCCTCAAGACAAAAGAAAGGCACATGACTGGAGCTCCGTGTGACCGTCTCCTCTCTTAGCATAGTACAGACATGCAACCAGCCCCAGAAGTAACAGAGAGGGTGGAGAAATATTAATGAGGGACACTCATGAGGGGGGGGGGTGTATGGCCAGGTCTCCCTTCGCAAGTATCGGAATGGACAATAAACGTACCAGAAATTCTGTTGATTCATCAGTTCGAATGATCTACCACACTATGTATATTTTTGACAAACTGTCTCTTCACTTTTCCTTTCCCTTGGCACTACAGCCCCAGTGGGCCTAGGCCTACCTCCAAGAACTTCTTGGGCGGGTGATCAGCTCGTCGCAAGGCCTCTACCTGTACACAAACACAGAAAAACGCACACACACACAAACTAAACATCCATGCCCTGAGTGGGATTCGAACCCACGATCCCGGTTTCCAAGCGAGCGAAGACAGTACATGCCTTAGACCGCTCGGCTACCGTGACCGCCGGCAGGGACAACTTCAATTAAATTAATGTTAAAGTTTATGTGTTTCCAGTGCAGGTAACTAAACGTCCCCGGTGCAGCGTGCATTCACACTGTTTCCGAAAATCATGCGATTAATGAATCCTTCTTCAGTGAAGTCAAATGATTATTTTCATCCACATTTACAGGGGCAGAGACGTGAGTGAATAACGTGGACTGCTACTTCTCTAAAAGCAGAGTCTTTTATAGCAGAACTAATTTAAACAGAATAATTCTTATACAAAGAGAGCTACGGACTACGGGATGAACGACCTAGATATTAGGGTTCGATTCTCAGCATCGGCATGAGATTTATCTCTATTTTTTTCTTAGTCCCGCTAGTCTCCAAGCTTTTTCTGTGGTGGTAAGGCGGCCGGGCGTGAAGTTGACCATAGATCTGTATCTAGTTGCTCGTTTAAGAGTTGTGGTGCTGCAGGTGCTGTACCTCCACTCCCCCATACGTTTCCATGGCATGGTGATTAAGTAAGCAGAGGATATATTTTTCTTTATTGTTAATTCTTACCTTCCCATACAACACGTGTTTGAAAGAATCAACAAGTGAATTGCAACCACGGTAAGTTTTTGTTACTGTACAATGATATATCAATTTTTTAGGTTTAGTAGCGTGCAGTGGCATGTGTAACATTCTCACGAGGAATGCTGGAGATATATGGCGGTCCATTTTTATGTGATCTATCCACACGTGATCAGGACGACATAGACGAGCCAAGAAACATCTCAGTCGCATTTGGTGGTCTGGGCTGGATCAAAATCCGCTGCCCATCCGGTGTTGCTTTCATGTGTTATCGTCTTACCAGACCGCTTATCAATACCCGCGGGCCAGATTAATTTCCGTAAATGAAATGACTTGAAAGCAGGCATAAGGTGGAAGGCAGAGAGAATGAGTGTGGGCAAGGGATCCGAGGGATTTTATGAACCTGAATATTTTGCAAATATCAAGTTGTTTAACTTCAGCGAAAGTGATGATAGCAACAAGGTAACAGTGCACATGGTGATGATATGGCTAGTAGAGAAAACCGGGACAGCCCTGGGAACTCCGTAATGTCTGATCGATTAATGTAGTACTTCATTTTGTGTGGCCTTTCTGCCGTTTCAACGCTCTCCCCCTCCCAGGTCCTCCCGTGCTTCTTCAGATATTTCTTACGTTTTATGTATCTTCATCGCTTCCTAAATTCTATCACTTCCATTTTCCATTTTTAGCTCATTCCTTAATTATATTTGCATTTATTTATTCCCGCTTTTATTTATTTTATTTTCTCCCCCTTTCTTTCTTTACCTGTCTCCTTCTTTCTTCCTTTTCTGTCTTGAACCTGTTCTTTCCATCTCACTATCTTTCTTCCTTCCTCCTAACCTCTTACTTTATCACTTCCTTTAGTTACAAAATCAGCAATGTGCTTCCAAATAATGTGGCGGTGCAACACGGATTCAGAGCATGAAAGAGAGCGAAGAATTCCAATTCACTATGCAGCTATAGTAAGTGATATTTGAAACAGTCATATGGCATCTACACACTCGTTCAAATTCTAGTGGACGGGAAATTCGCCTGTCCTCTCCTGGTATTTATAATCATGCCACAGTCAAGTTACAGAACATGTGAACTATGCTGGAAACAGATGACAGTAGGCAATTAATTTTACTCCGCAGACATACATGCCCTAGTTTACTCAGGGATGAGCTTAGTAATACATGCTTTGTGAAAAGTTGAGGAGTAAAAAACTGTGTTCAGCACAGGAGGGCCGGTCATCCCTTACTGGCAAGTACCCACCCCACCCTGCCGCTACGGATTCCTACCAGTTACGTATAACGTTCTGAGCGAACTCCCTGTTCCTACCCATTTTTATATCCATGTGGCCAGTTCAGGCTGGATTACATAAATCCTGTGCACACAAACGTTTTCATTTGTACGGTCATATTCACCATTCTAGTTAGGACTCTGGTTAGCCCAGGTCTCATTCTGAATTCGAGCGAATTTCAAAATTGTTTGCAAGTCTAACCAACCAGATAACCATCTTAATGACAATTTAACTGGTTGGCTAAATAAGCAAGTTAGGGGCACGCGTAGTGGTTGAGGGGCTATGCTACAAGCCGGAAGGTCGCGGGTTCAAGTCCCGATGAGGTCATTGGATTTTTTCAGTTAACCTAATCCTTCCAGCCGCGCTACGCCCTGGGGTTTACTCAGCCTCTAACACAAATGAGTACCAGGAACTAATTAAATAATTTTCTTGAGGAGTAAAGCGCGGCCGGCGCGTAAGGCTGACAACCTTACCGCCATCTTTGAGCCGATTGTCTAGATAGTGTGGGACCCTCAACGTCTCATAACCCTAAGGGCTTCACGGCCTGGTGCAGGGATAGCTTTACTTTACTTAAATAAGCAAGTTAGTGTATATGTAGCCCAATGAACTGGGTAACTGCATAGCAAGATAGGTACCGAAATAAATTAGTAAATAACTGACGTTCTAAGACATTAAGTAATTATGACACTTAGTATTCATATGGTAAAGCCGCGCCATTGTTCAGACGGTTAGTCGCTGGCTTCCCACCGAGGCGGCCAGGGTTCGAGCCCGAGTCTGGCTGGTCATGTAGGTTTTGTAGTGGACAATTTACTTTCCTGAGGCAGCTGAATGCAACTAACCTTTATAAATATGATTTTCAATGAATGCATCCTATTGTGTATCATATATTATATCTTAATGAAAACAGCCACAACATCAAAAACACTTGTAAGCAGCTCTAGGTGATATCTTTGCTACATGTTTCGGCCTTCAATAAAGCCATCATCAGGCAAATACATTAAACCTCTCGTTATTGAATTGCAAGTTAAATATATGCCAGAACTCAGTCGTACTCGGAACACCATATCAGCCATTGTGTATACAATATGTCTGTATAAGTATTACCTGTATTACGATTGCAACTACCAGCTTCCAAGTACCATCGAATATACAATTTTTAACTATACTTTTGACTATGTAACTGAGCAGTTAAGATTTCAACTTTTATTGTAATTTATATTTGTAGTCACTCATACCACTGTATACACTTGGAAGTTTAACGCTGTGACTATGGAATTCAGTAACGAAAGGTTTAATCTATTTGCTTGATGATGGCTTTATTGAAGGCCGAAACATGTAGCAAAGGTACCTTCTAAAGCTGCTTACAAATATTATTGATGTTGTGTTGTGATGATTTTCAGTAAAAAATAAAATATAATTAATTTATGAACAGTTGCAATGTTCAGCTCACAGCTCGGAATATGTGTTATCTTTCCTTCAAATTGTTTTCAGTAATATTTGTATGCATTTATTCAAACGTGCTACACGTCTTGCATATCTCACTCCCTTTATTTTATGAATCTAATAGCATTTTGTAAAAATAAAGTATAAATTACGAAGCTCGCAATGGTACGTAATTTTGTCTGTTTCCAATAAGTTCCCTCACCTTTAGTCCTCAGCAACCTGCCCCCAAACACCCTCAACCATTGTCCGTCCATACTATAAAAGAATCTGGCGTCACACTCAAAACAACAGGCAAATTTGCGGTTCTGTAAACCTTAAGCCTGATTCTCTTAGAGATGGATTGAGAGGAAACTAAAAAATTTTAAATTCTTGAGTCAACGTTTTCTGTGAACCTATACAATCAGATGAAATTGCAATTTCTATATTAAAACCATCACAACATAACTATATCAAGGTCAGTGACAAGTTTGGCTATGCTACATGTTTCGGCTACCAAAAGCCATCATCAGGCAAATACATGGCTAAACATATATACAACACTGAAATGCAGTACTAGTAAACTTGGATACAATAATATTAATTATATTAAAATACTTGCCGTAAAAGTACAACAAATTGTACTATATAAAACGAAAGTTGTAGTATGAAACAAGAATAAAATTCTTCAAGTGATGCTTTACATCATCGAGTCAGTCATTGGTTTTTGCGATTTTGTTGTGTTCCCAAGGACAAACTGGAGTATTCTATATTTTATGTATATATAATAAGCTGTTTTAGAGGCTCGTGATGTGGATGTAGTAATATAAATTTTCATTATTTAGTCGGTGTCTCATCTTAGTTAGTTAGTTAGTTATTGGAGAGGGTGGGTTTCCCCATGCACCGCGACCAGTTTGATCTATTGTGCTTCCCTCTATGATATTCTACCAGTCTCTATACCCTACCGATACTGGTGTTTACCATCAGTCCAGAACGAGCCAGCGAGTTCGGCCTCTACTAGCTCAGCGGTAGATGCTTCCCCCATCTACCAGAAGCGTTAGAGGTTATTGTTCGGCGGTAAATGTCCTTACAAATTTGGCTCAGAGGTCTCCTTGAGACATGAGGTTCTTTTACGTGCCGTAAAGCTAGGACACGGGACCCACGGCTTAAAGTCCCTCTCGGAGGACTTGTTCCTGAATTTTTCCGCCCTTAAAAATTCCATGACCTCCACCGGGTTTGAACCCGCGTACTACGAGCCATGAGGTGGAAACGTTACCTCTAGACTACGGAGGCCGCTCGGTGCCTCATCTTAGAAAGTATTGTCTGCTCTGTAGGAAATGTAAACAACGAGTGATTAATTTATCACATACATTTTCTAAGATTAGGCATGACTGAAGAGTGGTTAAAGTAAAAAAAAAGTAAAGGTAAAATTGTCCCTGTGGTTAATTAATTCAGCATCAGGCCAAAAAGACGTAGGGGGGAAGTGGATGTATAGGTCCATCAGTCTTAACCTCGGCACTAGATTCAAGCTTCTGTCGCTTTACCACTGTACATGAGCCTGGGAGGACCCCAGAGCCGATCTGGGTGCTATGGACAAGAGAAAATGTCTTCCAGCTGCCAGGAAAAGAACCCGGTTCCTCGGTCGTCCAGCCTGTAGCCTAGGCGCTATACCGACTGAGCTATCGCAACTCACACTGATCGACAGACGCCAGATTTTTCTTCATGTTCTCGTATTATGAATTTCGTGTAACGAACTCATAATATAATAATACAAAAAGTGAACAGGCGAATTATGTGAGTGACAGGGTGAATGAAAGGTTATATAAAATCCATAATTATCAACAGGTTCATAATGACAGAGAGAGAAGCAAGCAGCATATTAAAAACTCACTAATATTCATTACGTGTGAAACAAGTTGTGCGAAGGGATTAGCAATTCTGCTGAAATATTATTCACACCATGTAATATTTACCCCGGTACACACTTCTCTGCACTGCACAATTTCAGGATGTAGTGTTTCATAACCGGATAGGTGCAGATATAACCCATTAGTACCAGAAACCACTCCCGAACCGAAATCCGAACAGCAGTACATATTCTATACTTAATGCCTGTAATCTAAATATTAAACATGCGCTGGGGATTTTCCCTGTGCGGGTTATGGTGTGAGGGAAGTACCCTGAAATTACCAATGAGGGGGTAATTTTGAACAGATAATAAAGCGATGATTTGAATTTAGCAGCAACGTGTAATATCAATTGCAGCAAATTTCAGCCGAAGTGTAAAACACGTGACCAGAGCCGCCGCGGTAATTTTAATAACCACTGTAGGATTTCCAAATCCTTTCTAGTTGTTAAAAGTGTCCGATTCCAAATTGATAAATATTTGCACCTGATAAAAAACTACTAAAATATCCTAACTGCTTTACAAAAAAGGGGGAAAAGAGGAAAAACTTGGATACATATACAATACTTAACCCCATTCTATTCTGATATTTCTCAATCTTGTTATCATAATTTAAATTATAAACTTAGAGATTATTCTGTAACAAGCGAAACCTCCCTTTCTTGCTCTAAACTGAGCTGAAGCAATGAAACGAATAAATAAAGAATATTTAACAAATCTTCATTATTATTTTCCCCCATGGCACATGAATCTCGAACCAAAAACAATAACATCATCCATATGGGTTTTCGAATTTTCAAGTTGTTTCCCTTACTCCCTTACTACTCGTCAACCAAACATTCGACTCTATATAACAAACGAAGATGAAATACAGTCCTTATATTCCAATTGCCTATCATGAAGACGTGTAGGCAGTGAACGTACAGTTCCACGAATTCTTAGCCCCGGCACTGGGTGAAGCCTAACGGTCTCATATCATGGTTAGTTTACTTGCAGCATAAGAGGGCATATCGCACTACTGCCGGTTTACCAACGAGAAGACAGTTCGTCAGACTAAGGCCGGTTTGTCAGCAGCAAGAGAGACCGTCACACTGCATCGGGTTTTCCAGCAGCAAGAGAGACTATCACACTACGGCCGGTTTGCCAGCAGCAAGAAAGACAATCACACTTCGGCCGGTTCGTCAGCAGCAATAGAGACCATCACACTACGGCCGGTTTGCCAGCTGCAGCAGAGACTATTACACTACGGCCGGTTCGCCAGCAGCAAGAGAGACCATTACAACTCCGGCCGGTTCGCCAGCAGCAAGAGAGACCATCACACTACGGCCGGTTTGCCAGCAGCAAGAGAGACCATTACAACTCCGGCCGGTTTGCCAGCAGCAAGAGAGACCATCACACTACAACAGGTTTAACAACGGGAAAAGAACACCGGTATTCATTTACGTAATATGAGGCTGGTTATGTCTGCGATCCGACCTTAAGATAGTAATTAATGGAGAATTTACTGCTGCAAACTTAACCCGGTCATCCGGTCCGTATTCCTAACAGAATTATCTCGACTGTTCAGTTGAAACAGTGACCGATGCAATCAACTATTCTTCCGTGTTCCAAATGCCTTATTAATTCCGCTCTCTATTTTGTTATTCATTCCAGAGGCCTCTTAATTAAACTGTATCAACCCCCCCCCCCCCCCCGCCCTACNCTATGTCGCCCCCCCCCCCCGACCCGTAATGAAAAGTTGTGCAGAGTTCATGCAATCCTTCATAGAGAAACGCGTAATCGCTGAGAGACCGCCGACGGGGTAAATACTGTTCAAACAGCTGACTAACAACATCCCAAAAAGTGCTGGGGAAGGGACCAATAAATATGTCAATAAAACACATCATTAATTTTACGGTGTATGTATGTGCATACAATATATGGCCATAGACCGAACCGTTATGTGCTTACACTGAACATGATACGAAACAGAGCGCCGAGCGCTGTGCTCCACATAGAGGGTGTTCATAACAAGAGCAATCATTATCAAACACGAATAGAACGTTAGAATATAATCTGGAGGCCTCAAGCTAAAATTCTGGGTCAGAGACCGGTTATCCTGACTGTTTTCGTAGTTATCCTCAGTTCCTCCATGCAACTGCCCAGAGAGTACCACCATTGCTTCCCTCACTTAAGCTTCAACTCATTATTCAATTAAAAATGTCCCCTGATGTTCTGTCTTACATGTAACATTTTTTAAAAATTTGTTTAAAAGATAGTACACTATATGTTTCGCAAGTCATTGGTCATAATCAGGTGTTTTATTCAATAATTATCCTATCATTCAGCTTTTGATGACCGGAGCAATGGAAATCATCGTTAAATGAGGCAAGAACATAAGGAGAAGAGTTCAATTAGAGCACAATATGGAACACACTGGGTGTAACTGTTGCTGCAGCGACGTAACATGTTCTTCGGTTTCCGATGGAGGACACGACAAGAGGAAGCACGTCTGGTTACAGAGCTCGTCACAAAGAACTAGCACGTTGTCGACACGCCTCGAATTTCCGGAAGGGATGGCAGAGTGTAACAGCGTGTTGGTCGGACATCCTCAATGGGGAAAGGAAAGCCACTTGGGAATATCCAGAGTTAGACAGGATAATAATGCTAAAATGGATATTTTGGGGAGAGGGTGTGAGGAAATGGACTGCATTCTTAACTTAGGATAGGACAGTAAGAAAAGGAACAGACAAGCAAAATAANACATATACACGGTGCCAAATCCCAGAAGACTGCTTTCTTCAAGCAAAATAATATATGGATTTTATTTCTTCGCGCATCACGTACAATCTCGGACTCATCATTAAGTATAGTTTCGTGTTAATCATGATTGCAATTCCCAAACTAATAGACTCATTCTGTCATAGCGTAAATATAAGCACAAGAATTGCCTGTAAGCCAGCAACTTCAAGTAGAAGAGTACTTCTGAGAACCTAATAGTCATTCAGCTAGTCAAAAAAAAAATCTACTCTTTATCTGAACACCAAAACCTCCTCTCTTTATTCGTAAAAATGTACAACTGGTCAGCATACTGAGCCAGTTGAACCCAGTTAACATTCTTACAATGCAGTCCTACAAGTTTCATGTTAATATTATTAACCGGACTCTTCCTATCATGTTTCCCGACTGAAATTTTGTGTTCAGTTCTCTCTCCTTTTCGGTGTACATGCTCTGCCCATTTTATTCGGATTGATTTTGTTACCCGAATAACTTACTAAAGAGTATAATTCCATATTAATCTTTAAAAATGTCCAAATTCGTAAAGTGTTTCCAGAATTATCTATCAGTAGACCTCAACAGACCGAGAGATGGACGAAAGAACAGGACAAGAAAACTTAACTGAAGAGTATTTCTGTCTTTCCTGCCACCCCCTTAATAATTCCCGAACCAGTGAACGAAATACCGTTCATTTCAGTTTTAAGAATATCGCTTACTCTTCAACCATCCGACAAGGTGACTGAACAAGATCATATGAGACAATATCTTGGGATTACAATATCCTCATTTTTCTCGCTACCTGCTTCAAGCTGGCTTCTTGCTTGGTTTATTCTTTGACCCTGAAGACGGAGGCGATATTTTTCCCGCAACGTCGGTGACTTTCAACGGACTGCACGGCGTTATATCCCCGAAGATAGGACTCATGTTTTATTCACGTTATAAATATTGCTTACATTAAAGAAAAGTAGCACTGATCCTAGCCGATCAGAGTGACCGCGCGGTCTACGGCATGAACTGTTTTCGCCCGCTCGAACACTGGGGTTATAGGTTCGAATTCCACGCGAGGCACTGATGTCAATGTGCGTTTATTCTGTGTTTGTGTTATCCTGTGTGTACATAGCGGCCTTGTAACGGGCTGATTCCCCGGCCAAGTAGTCTTACCGACTGTGTATAGGATTAAGAAATTGTAAAAGCTGCCAAGGTCCGGCAAAGGGTTGTACTTGTAGATCCAGAAAGGGAAGAGCACTGACCCTCGCAACGGATCTATGGTGTAATCAGATCAGTACACTCCTAAACTGGACATGATAAACGTGTTCATTGTGAGGAAACTGAATAGGGAACAACGACTTTTGGTAAAAAGGGTAACGTACGAGTATATCAACAGCACTGTTAATATATGTGTAAGGGATAAGTACAGTATATTCAACAGCAAATCACTGTCAACTTGATCGTCTGGATTCTATAGTCCGTTCCTGATCCATGCTGTACGGGACAGTAAAAAGTCAAATTGTATTCTAATTTAATAATAATATTTAATAATAGTTCGTTGAGGCACTATGCTACAAGGCTGAAGGTAGCGGGATCGAATCCCGATGAGGTGGATTTTTCTTTTCAATTGACCTAATCCTTCCAGCCGCACTATGACCCTGGGATCGACTCAGCCTCTATCAGAAATGAGTACCAGGAATCTTCCTGGGGGTGTAAAGGGCGGCCGACGCGTAAGGCTGACAACCTTACTGCTATCTGTGAGCCGACTGTCTAGAAAACTTGGGAGTCTCAACATCTCACAACCCTATGGGCCTCCACGGCCTGTTACAGGGATAGCTTTACTTTACTTTTTCAAGTATGTAACTACTTTTATCTATATATAGGAATTATGTCTCCGTCAACACAGCAAATACTCAGTTTTATATTCGATCTTTATACTGCTACTTGTTCCGGTCACATAAGACCATCATCAGGCAGCTGTACGTATAGTCATCGAAATACCGATATGAATCCTTATTGGTGCACACATCAGGATGCAACCAATGAAGATACATTTATCTACACTGCGCTGTGTCTCTTAACTGGCCTTGTGACTGTTGGCTCGGCACATAATTATTAAAGAATTGAATCGAATTGAATTATAACCATCATCATTTTTTACTACTAAAAAGAAACCAGACTTATGGTGCGAAGTCCTGAAAACTTTAGCATGTACAGAATTTGCCCGTAAAATCTCGGTTTCGCGGAAACCAAGCTTTCAATATGTCGATAACGAAAGCCTCCGCGTTGACTGTCCAACCAAGTTTACATTAATGTGCGCTCCCTTTAATGTGCTCGTGTAACTGGCCCTCGGTCTTGTCACTTTAAAACACAGCCATTTCACAAATCAGAGGCAATATTGATATCCAAGAAAAATTTCTACGCGGAACCCCGGGGTTCCGTACAACACGTTTTATAAATAACTGGCCAAAATGGGAAATGTCTGAAGAAATAAATCATGAATAATTTTCTGTAATTGCATTCTGTTGCGAGCAGAACAAAAATTGGATATTTAGTACCGAGCCACTCCAGCACTCCCATACACTGCAGACAATAAACGTGTACAAGAAAACTCAAGTCCTCAGAAATGTAATTTGTTCTCAGATGTTGAAATTGCTTCACTCTAGGGGGTAAGCCATCCCTTTATAAGCTTCTAAATTAAATTTGGTTGAAAATGAAAATTGTTTCACTACCTGGCACAGTACAAACACACTCGAGTTGTAAAACATATCCAAAATATTTTATGAAATACTTCTCGAAATGCGTTATACGAAATATAAATAGCGCCACATATTACAAAACCTTGCTGAAATAGCTTTCTGCTATTGTTTCATATTACAAAGCAAAACCACTGACTATAATTGCAACTCAGTTACGTAGCACGTTCCTCTAGAAGCTACCCAGTTGTTTCCCTCGGAAGGAATATCTTGCTTCGCCACCTGAAACCTCATCAGTGCTCAAAACGTGAACTTTTTCTTCGAACTTTCTTTTTCAGTGCATGGTAATATTCGCATGGCCTGCTTCACGTAAATATTAAAGTATTTTGGGGGGGCAGAAGGCCGTTAACATACGTTGGCCCTTAAACAAACATGCCCATCATAGAAGTTTTCAGTTAGACGTTATCTATTTTCTGGATAAAAATAATGTACGACGCTATGGAAACTTCTTCTGTCTCTGTTTTTATGTAAAAAGAAAGATAAGTTGTCCTCAATGGGACGTGAACTATCTGAAAATAAAGTCTTTGAACTGGCCTTGAGAGATAGATGAAAATCGTGACAAACCTAATTTATCAAATCCAGTACTTCTCAAATGCAAATATAAATCCTTAAAGCTATATCAACCTGCATCTGAATATTTCTACTATGCGTCCTTTGAGCAAAGTTAATTACGTGAAGGAGTAAGTGGGAGGTTTAGCTGCACGCCCTCTAGGCTATAACTCATATTTCCCGTTATTGTTAATTTACAGTTTAATTTTAGTATCGAATAATGATACATTTCTTGGATTCGTTGCTTAGATGAGATAATTAAAGGATACAATTCTGTATGTGCAAATCAATATATATATATATATATAATGGGATTATACGTTCCAATCTGAAAGGAAAATTTTGTTTCAATGTATTCTTTAAGATTCGAGGGTATATTGGGTGAAAAGGTAAAGTTATTCCTGTGCTTAATTAATTAGCACCACAATATGAGAGCGTATATAGGAGTGGGGGTATATCTCCACCATACACGCCTTCGCCACTAGCTGGAGGTGAGTGGTCAGTTTGACGTCTCGGTAGTTTTACCTGCGGGGAAAAAAGCGCCAGTTACCCAATGAATAGGAGGCTGGGCAGGATCCAGGGCGTCTGGACGCTGTGGAGAAGAGAAAAAACTTTGGCCCCTGGCGGGAATGAAACCCTGGCCGTTCACCTTCTTGCAAAGGTGATCATACAAAAGATAAAACATGCTTCATAAAGTATAAGACCTTGTAATTTAATTATTATACACAATAAGCTGAGTCTGACTTCATGCAAAAAAAAAAGTCTTCTTGTAGCAATACTCAGTCACCCAGTCACATCCGTGAGGAACTTCACAGCACAAATACTCAAAGTCAAAGTCATGTTGCAACTGACGGTCAGTCAGTCTGTCTGTCTTGGTGTCCAGCCCCAGCTGGAGCTAATGACCAGATGTTTTCTTCTTTATGAAAGTTGCTGTCCTGTCCATTTGGGGCGCCCTTTCTGACGAGAGGCCGGGTCTGTCATTTGTCAGTCTTAGTAAGTCCATGTCAGTATTGACATATATTTACAATTTAATTCTAGTCCAAATTATTATTTTTATGTACAATATATACAAGGTATATTGTCAATCCAGGCATTGTACAGCAGATTATGCCCTATTTCTAGTATTATTTGCTACCACGGCAGTCTAGACACTTGAATTGGTAGCACAAATACTGTGCGGATTCACGGATATATATACTAAAACATTCGTTAGGAACTTCACCGCACAGTACTGTGCGGGCGCACGGATATCGAGTATATACAGCGTGGAAAGACGTGTTGACAGAAACACGGCAAGAAGCTGCACGATGTAAAACACACAACACAGGCATTTCTATTTCTCTCTATAGCCACTGGGAAGGAAGAAGTTATTCTAACACGTCACCATATCGGTCCAATCCCCTGACCCACTGGTATCTGCTACGCGGTGATCAAGCGCCGTTAATAATACGACACTCCCTAATTGACTGCCCATTTTATGATGGAATGCGACATCCTTATCACATTCAGGGTAGCCTAGAGGACGCTCTCCGTGATGACAACTCCAGTGTCAAAGCAGTTTTAGCACATCTTAATGACATTTACCTCAAAAAGCCAAAAGGCCTACAATATTTGCAAATGCACATGAGCTGGACACACGGAAGAAAAAACAGAAATGAGTACCAGGAAACATCCTGGGGGTAAACGGCTGCCGGCGCTTAAGACTGACAAACTTACAGCCATCTGTGAACCGACGGTCTAAAAAATGTAGCAGTCTGAATGTCTCATAACCCTATGAAAATCCACGGCCTGTTACCTTTTCAATAATAGTACATAAATACAGACATAAATTCATACAAACGTAAATATATAACCCTCAATACATTCACGTTTCATGTGCTATATATACATATGTTTTATGTATATACGTTTTACAGTTTTATAATTTTCATTCTTTTAACACTTCCTATGAAAAATTTTTAACTATACGACAAAATGGATCCATTTTCATCACATATTCAGCAACATGTCGCAATACATTTCTAATTATACATGTATACACCTAATGGTGGTCAACCACCACCGAATCATGAAGTGTGCAATATAATTAAGTGATTGATCTATTGTCACAATATATTCAATTCAGTCCCGTATTATATACAACAGCACCAGCGTGTTGTGCGAAGGTACAAAAACATGTGAAGGCCTATAATAATTTTCAGTCTTTTACTTCTTCAATAACCGATAGTTTACGTGGTATATATGCAAAGAACATATATATACATATAAACATATAATGTAATTACGCTTAATACGTGTACAAATGCAACTTCATTGTGTCACCACAGTTTATAGTTTTATGTCAATAAAATGTTAGATCCTCAATTTCACGCTTTTCAGAGCTGTATTTGGTTCTTATTCGTTCGAGTAATATTGTGGCGTGTTTACCAGGCTCATACATATAAGATGCTGTCCTGTCACTGAACACTCACTCACTGAATCAAAACATTTAAAAACAATAATTTATGTATCGTAGATCCTTATATACCGTACTCGTATGTATGTATTGTGACATGTGTATGTATGTATGTATGTATGTATGTATGTATGTATGTATGTATGTATGCATGTATGTATGTATGTATGTATCCACTTCAGCTTCCTCTTCAGTTCCAACATCAGACCTACTGAAATGCCAGATGCTCTCAAAATTTTGTAACGCGTCACTAAATAACATATGAACCGAATAACATAGGTGTTACAGTTGTTAGGATGATTTAATAAATGATTTTATAACTTAAATTTTGAAGGTGTTTGAAAACAATTTGTTAAGATATTAGGAAATATGGAATTCAACAGGAGTATGGAGAAAATTGCATAATGAATCCCTTATAATTTCCTTTCCTAGCGAAATATTATAAAAAATAAAACTCCGTGGCCTTTAGTCCGCAAGCGAACTATACCGACCAAGCGACCGACGCTTGTCGGCGAAGTTAGTACCAAAATTATCGGATAGAGAGTGTCATGTGGTCAGCGCAACAGATCCCCACGGACGTTAGTCTCGGTTTACTAGACCGGAACCTCTATTTCCTTGACATAGCTCCTAAATTATCCTCATGAGGCCGAGTGGACCCCGTTCCGGACCCACTACTTCTCAGAAAATCTGGTAGAGCAGGGAGTCGACCCCGGACCTCTGGATCTGTAGCCAGGAACTCTGACCATTAGATCACAGAAACATTTTAACGCTATTAAGTCAAGAAAATAGATATCATGTAGAGATGAAAACCCATACAGAACATCAGTCGGAAAAATTCAGGACAAGAGGTCACTTCCTAGGTGGAATGACATCATTAAAATTGTTCTGAAGGGGTATAACCCGTGTTAAATAGTTTGGACACGGTCCAGTAACTGACTCTTTTGAACACGGTAATTAATTTTTTGTTTATACAAAAGGCAGAGGATTTGTTCATTATCAACTCTTCAATCTATATCACGCACCATGGATTATACATATATCTATATTATTCGCTTTGGACATATTTAATATTTTTGCCACCCTGTATATGTAGTTCAACATAAAAGAGTATAGTATACGCATGGGTGGACATGTTCCATTGGCAGTAAGCTTTTAATGTTGGGAGTAATGAACTGAGAACATGTTTACGCAGTTAATAATAATACTGATGATGATGATGACAGAGGACTGAGCGGTTTGATGAGGGTTTCGTAGAGTGGGTGTGAGTGGGAAATCGTAATAAAGTAGGTAGATTGAGCAGCAAAGCCATTTCTCACTACCGGAAATTGCGCATAGTGACACTAGGAACGTGCAATCCTTCTGACTAAAATACGTATACTTAAGACGCACTCCTTCACAGTAGGCTTCAAATATTAGTAAATCTTTTTAAGCAGAGACCCGCTGATGGAAACTAATCACTTCGCATTCCTGAGCCAGTTTTCACATATTGTAATCCATCGTGTTTCATCGGTGCCGGGTTCGGCGCTCTTGCTCAATGGTTTAATTATTTTCAGCCTTCTCTTTACAAAAAGCAAAGACAATACCTTAAAACAGGCCTAGTCTACGAACGCCAACCAGCAGAATCTTCACTAACCCATGACTACATGTAGGTTCTAATTCAAAGCTTCAAAACCTCTTTCAGTTATAATAACGCCACTACATGTAATAGAAGATAATAATAAGGGAATACCATTCTCTCATCTGTGCCGTATTGTACTTAGAGTGGACTTTGTTTTATTATACGTCCTGGCCTTCTGGGTTATGGGTCCAAAATGTAATCCTATTCTACATAACTTCTAAAGTTGGAATGGGTCAATAAATAAAAGAAGAAATAATAACAATCACAATTATAATAATATTAACAAAAATACCAATTTCTTCTTAGTCCTTCAAAAATAAAATATTGTGGCGCTCTGATAGGCAACGGTTCAATTAACACGTTTCCGCGAAGACAAATTCTTGGTAAATAGCTTGTTCCTGGGTAACGCGTACAATAATACGCTGCAAGAATGGGAATGTTTTCTATCGGGTCCGTGCGGAACCTATATAACGAGGGTTTGTTGTAGCTTGTTCACACAGTATCCACACGGCGCCACATCCCGAAAGACGACATTCTTCATAATCCCCGCCGTGAAAACCTCCAATCTTATAAATTAAACAAAGCTATATAAAAAATTTGCACAAGAAAGCACCCGCGTTATAAATTCAAAAATTCCAATAACCTGCCCCATAATGAGTTGGGCAGCATGATTTCTAAGACAGGCACCAGAAATGATTACTATAAATGAAAGAACTGGTTAAGATTCTGCGGAATCCCTTGCACTCACAAAATGGAAACAGCGAATTCTGAGTCAGGCCGGCGAGTTGCCCGCTAATGATGTCTAGCTGACCTCTCCCTAGCAAACAGAATAAAGTTCTGCTTGTAATTGCGTTCAGATGCAAGATCTGACCATAGAGATGGGGTATGAAGCAATTCGTACCGTATGCTCCAAAAGTAAGAAGCCGAAACTTATTCTCGCGAGACAGTCGTCCATACCGTGTATTTCTCAGCCCGTTTCGATGCCTCGTTGCTGAGGAGTAACGTGAGCATTATAGTGCCTCTTCCCTCCTCGCCGGGGATTTACCTGGAAGGTAGCTATATTGGTTTTCCGAGCTCCTAACATACAGGTACTGGTCACGGTAGTCGAGCGGTCTAAGGCATGTACTGTCTTCGCTCGCTTTGAAAACGGGATCGTGGGTTCGAATCCCACTCAGGGCATGGATGTTTAGTTTGTGTGTGTGCGTTTATCTGTGTTTATGTACAGGTAGAGGCCTTGCCACGAGCTGATCACCCGCCAAAGGAGTCGTACCGAATGTGTACGATCTAGAAATACCGAAGTGAACGGAGAAGTTCAAGGAGGTAGGCTGTAGTGCCAAGGGAAAAAAACAAACAAAAAAACATACAGGTATGAGCTGGAGGCATGGTTTGGCATGACGCCAGCAGTTTCATTCATTAGTATACTTGTACATTCCGGTTTGCGGTTGTGGGGAATTGGAATTAAGGACAATAGGACAGTACTGTGAAGCGTGTCAACAGTAGGGACGAAGATAACTCTTGGTTATTAGTTTGATATTGTTTGTTGTCGTGCCGTCACAGTTCAGAAGGGAAGGTACATATCCAAGGCGTCAGTAACAGATCGGAAATGGGTTAATACTGCAGAGAAACTGTACACCCGTTCAATATATTCATTGAAAGTCAGAGTCAAATTAACAGGAGAAAGTACAATTAAAGACCCCTGCTGGAGCACGCGTTAGCGTAGTTGGTTAAGGCACTATTCTATAAGCCGGAAGGTAGCGGTCTCGAGTCCCAATCAGGAGAACTTTTCAAATGACTTAATCCTACCAGCCGCACTATAACCCTGGGGTCGACTCAGCCACTAACAGAAATGAATACCAGCACCTATCTGGGGGGGGGGACAAAGAGCGACCGGCGCGTAGGTTTAACAAACTTATTGCCATCTGTGAACCGACTGTCTAGACAAAATGTGGGAGCCTCGACATCTCAAAACCTATGGGCCTCCACGGCTTGTTACAGGGATAGCTTAGCTTTTAAAAGGCTTCAGTTACAGGTAGTTTATTCCCAGCATCATTTAACATTTATACTGAAGCTGATTTGTGATGGGATAGTATGGATTGGATAGATCTGGCTCAGGATAGGGACCAGTGGAGGGCTCTTGTAAACACGGTGATTAACCTTCGGGTTCCATAAAATGCTGAGAAATTCTTGAGTAACTGCAGAGTTGGCGGCTCCTCAAGAAGGGCTCAGCTCCATGAGTAAGTAAGCTAACGGATTACTAAGAGCTGAGGATAGATCACATTTAGAGACATTCAAACCGAATCTCCATGACAAAAATTTGCAATTAATTGGAATTTTATGGAACAAAAATACATCTAAGGAAACACGAAAGTTTTATTATCCTTCAAATTATTCTGTTATATGGGAGTTTAATGTGGCAAATGAGTGGGAAGTCGAGAGGGATGAATCACGAGAGGGATAGGTGTGTATGAGTGGGTAACACATCTTAAGTCCACTATGGAAGGTCGATATTCGGATGACGGAGACTGCGATACCAGATTACCGTGGAAACTTTCGATATCAAATTCATGAAGGGATAACGCGAAGAAATAGAGAAGTTCTGAAAACCGTGGAAGAAAGATTAGAGTTGCGAAGTGCAGCCACTATAACTGATACCTGAATCTGTCTCTAAACCGATCTAGCGTGCTTCATGTCTGTGGCTAAGCAACAAGCAAGCTTCTGGTTTCATATTTACATACCTCAAAGCGACTTCTGAATCAATGAATACATTTTCTTTTACTTGCTATAATTCAGGATGGAGAACTAGCCTGACGCAAGGCCTTTACTTTCTTTTTTGCCTTCCTCCTCACTCCGAAAAACAGAAGTCATTACTGCAGACGTCAACGACAAAGGTCCACGCACCGAAAGGTGTAAAACGTTGCGCTCTTCGACCGCGTTAGCGCTGCGACTGGCTTCCATTTGGATGCCACTTCTTTCATTAAAGCTTAAAAATGTTCATTTCAGGCCTATTGTTCTTGTTAGAATGTAATAATGTGTAGTCGGAAAGTTTTCTGATACTATAATTACAGGCGTTTTTAATGGCCGTGCAGGTAAGCATGCATAATAACATTACAGAGGACAGGGGACAGAGAAAGGACGGTACCTGTAACAGGGCATGGAGCATAGAGCTACACGTTATTGTTAGGTATAGCAGCCTTTTAAACAGCAGGCTATTTTGAGCAGAACAAATTTTGTTCCAGTTCCATACGAGGTCACTGGATTTTTCAATTGATCTAATCCTTTCAGCCGCAATATGGCCCTGATTTTGAACCACCAAATCATTGTCCGTTGGTAACGACTATGTAAACAGGTAACAATACCACTGCTAAGTAACGGAGGTTACAACAGTTGGGGGTATTATTAGAAACGATGTTTCCTGTAACTTCCGTGCCGTGCCGACCGGCCGAATTAGTCTGTCATGAGATGAGGGTTGTCGCCGTTGTGAGATGGTAGCCAGCCGGAACGACATAGGGACGAGAGCAGAATAATCTCCATTGTTGTGAACCGTAACCGAGTAACGACTAGTGAAAACTATAAAAGACTCAGCGTGTTATGTAGTGATTTGTTACGTGTGTAGATTAGCGACAGTGTTATCGTTAACTATATTATCGAATTAAAAGTGTTTAATAAATCTAACTATCAATTCAAACACCGTGTCTATTCACTAACATATGACAACATGAAGAAAGCAGTCTTCTGGGATTTGGCGCCGTGTATATGTGGTGTTAACCGACGTTTCGGAGGAACGTATCGCCCCCATCTTCAGGGTTGAAGAAAAAGTATAGGTAAATCTGCAAGCGACAACACCGTGAGACACGGTAAAGCAGACTGATTTACCGTGTCTCACGGTGTTGTCGCTTGCAGATTTACCTATACTTTTTCTTCAACCCTGAAGATGGGGGCGATACGTTCCTCCGAAACGTCGGTTAACACCACATATACACGGCGCCAAATCCCAGAAGACTGCTTTCTTCATAGTCACCGCCGTGAAAGCCTCAAATCTTACATATGACAACATGTTTCTGTTTCATGTATTAAAGTGTAGGTTATTAAATCTATAATTCATCCACAATCATAGGGATGCAATGTTCTTTTATGTAGGTCTGCACAGTCACCAGTCACAGCGATTCTTAGGTTATTTCTGATATCCGGACCAGCAACAAAGCAATGCGCAACTTTCTTAACATTGCCAGTTCTGAATATCGTGTCCGAGAACCTGGTAATTACCTGCAGCATCGGTCCCTTGATCTTCCACTTCGAATAACGAGTTGATATGAGGACACATCGCTCAAAGCTTGTTTGATTTTCTGTTTCCCAACACTGAACACCAACACAGATCAATAAACCCCCCGTAGCCATGGATCTAAAGCTTTATTCTGGATGCTGAGGTCGTGGTTTATCAAATTCTGTTACATTCAAATGAAAGAACAATAGAGTGCACAATCTGCAGAAAGCTTTCACATTATGAGTGCAGGAATATGGGACGAAAACACGAACCCTGGGGCACCTGTTTGAACAAGAACCGAATGGAAATGTATGGAACAAGCACACACACGACTAACAATGTGGACATCATGCACGCCATATCCGGGCATGTTCTGAACAGAGCGGGCGGGTGAGTGGCCTAGTAAAGAGGCGCATATATTTTCTGGGAATTCATTTAAAGGAGTCCTTCATTATTACAAAGTCCGTAGAAATTAATATTTTTCTACGCAGTTCCTCTTTCTATATTGTTTTCTATTGTTCTGACTATTCGGTGGTTGATACGTAACCATACAAGATTAATCCAGACAGAGCCTTTTTCGGTATTTATGAAGTTTATCACCCAGCGGTTCTATAGTTATAAATAAATGAAATGGCGTGTGGTAGCATATTCTTTAGTTTTGAATATGAATTTAGTAATAAATGAAAATAATTTATGTTTTATTTCTTGCACTACATTAAACTGCATGTTTCAGTAGTCGGTGAAAGTGCCCTATTGATGAAATCTTGTCAGTCTATCAGCCGTGTCGATTAGTTAAAAATTACTGAGGTTTCAGGGACCATCCCTGCCCCATCATCAGGGTTTCAAGTGCCCTGTCACTGTTAAAGTGACTATAATTTATATTGTGTACGAAACAGGCTAATCTAACGCATGCTTAGTTACGAGTAGTAAGCGGCCTCCGTAGTCTAGAGGTAACGTTCCCACCTCATGACTCGTAGTACACGTGTTCAAATACCCGGCGGAGGTCGTCGAATTTTTAAGGGCGGAAAAATTCAGGGAACAAGTCCTCCGGGAGGGACTTTAAGCCGTGGGTCCCGTGTCGTAGCTTTACGGCACGTAAAAGAACCTCATGTCTCCAAAGGAGGTCACTGAGCCAAATTAACGGACGTTTCCCGCAAAACAGCAGTCTCTAATAACTCTGGTAGATGGGGGAAGCATTATAGATATCTCTCAACTAGTAGAGCCGTCTCGCTGGCTGGGCGGGACTGATGGTAAGCACCAATACCGGTAGGATATAGAGGCTGGTAGAAATCATAGAGGGAAGCACAGTGGACCACTACAAGTCTAAATGCATAGGGAAACCCACCATCTCTAATAACTAACTAACTACGAGTACTAAGTATGAGTAAGTTAAAGTTGTCCCTATGCTTATCTGCTTATCTAATTAAGCACTACTCCACGAAGGCGTATGGGGGAGTGAATGTATAAATCCACATTTTCATCTTGGCACGAGCTGGAGGTGAGACGTCAGCTTCACGCCCCGGCAGCTTTACTCCCGGGGAATTGAATAGGAGGTTGGGTGGACCCCAGAGCCCGTCTGGATAACATGTAGAAGAGAAAGTTCTTGAACCTACCGGGACTCGAACTCCGGTCCCTCTGTTGCCCAGCCCGTAGGTAGTCGCTATACCGATTACGCTATCCCGAACTAAACATGAATTAACTAATTTAAGTAATATCGCATCCCTTCTCGTAATAGTACATTAATTTATCTAAACTACAGCCCCAGTGGGCCTAGGCCTAACTCCATGAACTCCGTTCACTTCGGTTTTTCTAGATCTTACACATACGGTAGGACTCCTTGGGCGGGTGATCAGCTCGTCGCAAGGCCTCTACCTGTAGACAAACACAGAAAAACGCACACAAACATCCATGCCCTGAGTGGGATTCGAACCAACGATCTCGGCTTCCGAGCGAGCGAAGACAGTGCATGCCTTAGACCGCTCGGCTACCGTGACCGGCGTTTTAGAAAATACCGGGGCAAATATTAGGTATTTTAACTAGTACCAGCATAAAGAGAAGTTTATAAAATTTCTTCATCGTACAAGTCTGCGTTACAAAATGATGTATGCACTGACGATCTATTCGTCCTCAAAATGGCAACGGAAGATGTTTTGAGGCCATGGGTGGTTCTTGCAGCAGATTTGCAGAATTTGCACGGCGGAACTAGAAGGACATTCTGCATCAGCAACAGCACGATACAGCGCTTGTGCACCTCCCCTCCGGCGGCAGTTTCAATACTCCAGACAGCTTGTTCAGCACTTTCAGCGATCCACATTCCACTTGTTTGAACATGCAAAAGAAAGCTAGGCTGAAATATGCAATTCATACATGAACTACTTGTACATGAGTGGAAAGGATAATCGCTAAATCCGTTTGAAACATTCATCAACTTGTCCAAAACAGTTTGTATCGGATGCACTATATTAAATAGAGTAATAGACATTAAGAATAAATTTATGCCGCTATTACAATGTAATGCCATTAGGCACAATTAATGTTATTTAGAGATATTTGTTCTAGAGTTATTTAAAGACAATTCTAAACTGACCGAATTAAAAGACAGAGATGTGGAGAACAAAATACAGATATATATAAGAATATATTGATACATTAAAAGGCATTTGGTAAAATAATATCAGTGAGTTCGTATATAAGACTACAGGAAATATCGAATAAACGAGTTTAAGATACAGTTGTCAGACTAAAGCACATGATAACTGAGACAGGGATATAAGCAACATAGCTGTTAACATTTAGTAACATACGTGTAATATATGTTAGTGTATTTTTTTTTGGGGGGGGGGGGTTGAAAATGATGTAGCTGGACAATTTATTAACGAATTGATGGAAATGACAAGTACATTTATTTCGAATTGTTGAAAATAAGTGGTCGAAAATGGTACGCATATTTCGGCCACATGGAACCATCATCAGGTATGTATGTTGATTCCTATAAATTGCTACACTGTATTCCAACATTTCATGGCATTCCAGATAGTATAAGACTGAAGTCTCTTTTATACAAACCAGGATTAATTCTTGTTGAAAGAATGTAAAACAATTTTATGTTAGTCCTTCTGTATTCTATCTTCTGTTTTGTTGTTGCTGTCGTGGCAGCGCTACGTCTATATGTTCTTGATGTTTTATCTCCATACGCCGCTCTGGCTCATCTGAAAGAGCAGAGATGTGGAACAGAGTATTTATCTTACCGCTGCCTGATAAGATGCAGTATCAAGCGTCTCCCTACGTTGTGACAATATTCTGAAGAACACGAGATAATTCAGTAAAGCTGCAGGTTGGAAGACGGGTTTGATTCCCGGTAGGGTAGAATCACTCCGATCATCCTGGCAATGTAGACCACCCATTCTCCTATCCAATGGATTCAGGGCATTACTTTCCTGAAGACAGCTGGGACGTGAAGCTGAACACGCACTTCCATCTAATTCATTCAGTGATTCCTCCATTTTTTCCTGCGGCTTCATGGCGTGGTGCTTAACTAAAGGCAGATAGATATATTTGTTCAGCAACGTTTAGTTTGTCGATACTTTGGTAGAGTAACAATTCAGCTGAACTGAAACATGTAGAACCAGAGGAAGTACTCGGCCTGAGCGTCACTCGAGTCAGAATATACACCCAAACAATGATCCAATGAACCTTCCTTTTGTCATTTCTTGGGCACTATTCTGAAGGTCAAATTACGTAATGTTCAATTTTCAACATAAATTTAAACTTCCAAGATAGGTTTAAAAAGAAGCAGCGTCGATATACTGGGCTCAGATGAGAATCTCACCCTCTAGCGTTATTTTCTTTAATCCGAGAACTTGAGATCAGAAGAATCGGAATATTCTCCTCAGTAATATCATGAACTTCCGGTCACGGTAGCCCAGCAGTCTAAAGCATGTACTCACTTCTCTCGCTCGGAAGCCGGGATCGTGGATTCGAATCCCACTCGGAGCATGGGTGTTTGGTGTTTGTGTGATTTTCTGTGTTTGTGTACAGGCAGAGGCCTTGCGACGAGCTGATCACCCACACAAGGAGTCCCACCGAATGTCTAATATCTAGTAAACCGAAGTGAAAAGGGGATTTTCATGGAGGCAGGCCAAGTCTCAATTTTGGGCTTTGGGGCTCTAGAGTCAAAGGATAAAAATGTCATGAACATTACGAGGTTTCTCTTCCTTTTATGTCTCATTTGGTTTACGGTTTCTTCAGTATAATATGAAGCCAAAAAGGAACCTGTGGGTACCAAACGCACAGAAACTACTGAGCTAGAAATTCAGAATCAGAATATAATACAAAGTGATCAAGACTGAATTCACAATACACAATTCCCTCCTGGTGAGGGAATATTTTCTGTACCAAAGAAGACAGAAATGATTTTGAAACTATTCTGCAGTGTCGGGTCAGGTTACACTCGCGATCAAATGCAAGACTGAGGATCCCACAGCCCTTCAGAAGCCGAATTAATTAATTAACGCACACAACTGGCTGCGGGATGTACATGGCACTAAATGCAATGGGAGGCCGGAAACACGCCCCCCCCCCAACATCGGAGTACCTCAACTGGAGCGTGGGATTCCAGTCCACTCTTAATATAAAACATTCCTGTCATTTAAATCTCGAATTCTGAGAGCCAGAAACGAACACGCTGCACTCTACTGGACTAACGGTCTACTCTACCACCTACCCACATATAATATTGCGACATATCAGTTCAAAGCCAGAATTGTGGAGTCAGAAGAGAGGATGTTACATAAGGAGTATGACCGCAAGGTTTCAGACGTAAAGAAAATCTCTGGTCGTGAGTCTCAAGGGGCTTGGCGCCAAGATGAAGTGATTGGCGGTAAAGCGCAAAGTTTTAAAGTAACTCTGGCTTTGACTCTGACATTGACTTTGACTTTCGATATTTTGATTGTGAGCGAGTGCTAGCCTGCTGCCAACTTTAACGGATAGAGGGTGTCGCGTGGTCAGAGCAACGGATCCCCACGGCCGTTAGTCTCGATTTTCTAGACCGGAGCCGTTATTTCCTTTAAATAGTTCCTCAATTACCCTCACGAGGCTGAGCGGACCCCGTTCCAGACCTACTACTTCTCAGAAAATCTAGTAGCGCCGGAAATCGAACCCGGGACCTCTGGATCTGTAGCCAGGACCATTACACCACAGGCAACGGAGTTTGTTTTTTTGTTTTTGTGCTAGCCCGCTATCGGGAGCGGCAGCCAGTGGTGGCTACTTGCGTCTATGCACTCAATGGCCAGGAGTTGCGGCCACGAGGAGCCATAAGACACTCGGCAAACGGTAAGTATGTGAACAAGGAATCTGAGGAATACACAGAGTTATAAGCGGTTACCAAACAACAACTGATGAAGGCAAAGCAGAATGAGAAGTCTTGTTTCTATTACTTTTTTTTTTGTTGCTAATGGGATGGGAGTAAGTCCTTTGTACGGCGGCCACTTCTGGCCTATTGTACCAGCCCCAGATGATAGGTGACGGTGATTGTGAAGCAACTGGTGGAATGAAGATTAGCAGGGTAAACCGAAGTACTCGGAAAAACCTGCCCCAGCGCCACTTTGTCCACCACAAATCTCACTTGACCAGACCCGAATCGAACCCGGGCCGCCGCGATGAGAAGTATTAGTGCGTGTTGTACTGAATTGTAAATTGTGCGAATTAGGTATTACGCTATAATTAATTATAGTTACAAGTTTTAAGAGACCAATAAATCCAATTACCAAACCAAACCCCGTGTTTAATCACTAAACACGCTGTTCGTACACCTGAGGATGACCTCTTGAGGTCGAAACATGTAGTGTAATAATAATAAAAATATGTTGTGTGGTCGGTAAAATTGACTCTAATATTCACTAAACACGGGATAATATAATCTGCAGAGACAAAATATAAGGTTCCGGGGGTTTATATGTGAGTTTCTTACTAACTCGACGAAGCAAACCATTCTTCAAGAAGCTGGTTTTCACTCAACTGGTTTAGAATTCCTCACCTCATATTAAACTCGAATATTCATTGCCCTTAACAGAGAATCCTCAAAAGGACATCATCCATATATCCATATCCTGTATTTTTAAAATCCGTACTCATGTCTAAGCCTCATGTTAAAGTAACAAGTGAAGAAAGTTCCATGTTTGGTCCCTGAACAGGCTATTCAAAAAAAAAAAAAAAAAAGAACGAAAAAACAAAAGGAAGAAAAAGAAAAAAAAAAAAAAAAAAAAAAAAAAAAAGAGAAAACGAAAGGAAGGAGAGATAAAGAAGGAAACAAATACTAAACAGAAATAGAAAGGGAAAGTCGAAGAGAGAAACGTAAGAGAAGTTTTCATGCAAACAAAACATGTCTGTCGAGAGGCCACTTTAAGCTAATTAACCGGACTACACGAACTTCAACATTTCATACAGAACATTTTTGTCCCGAACGCATAAACCTAGTCACACGACAATCTGTGTACTGATGTCAGGGTTGGGGTCGACCAGCAACTGCGGTCATACACCCCCGAACAAAAGCCTCCCCTATTAAATATGTACCTTGCTTTCCATTCACATTGCTTCACATCCTACAAGTTCAATACAATATGAAGAGCTGGTTTACACTGTCACACGTAACAGTGCAAGGGGAGGTTTGTAACAAAGGGAAAAATTACAGTAAACTTTACAGAAGCTGGGACCGTAGTGAGGTATGCAGGTTATGTACTATTATTCCGTGAGATGCAAATATCACAGCTTGGAGCTACAATATAGCTCACTGATTTCGGTTTCCGCTTCAGAGAAAGGAGCCGCAGTGCGGCTGGGAGGCCGATAATATTTTATGCGATAACTCGCCGATAAGTGTAATAGGCCACAGCTTGGTATTCTGCCATATTTTATCACTGATTTCTGCAGATATGCTACGAAATAGCTGTGAACAGGACCAGAAGATGGCATCATAAACCCGCTCTTCTGTCATTACCCATATTAGGTATGAGATTGTAGAAGATGACAGTTTTGGTAGCAGTTACGAATGCTAACAGAAGATGACAATGAAATGTATACTTGAGTCATCGGTTTAGCATGGCACAACACATAATTTAAAGTTTTGGAATTAAAAGAGGAAGTTACATTCCACATTTGCCTGGAGGGACCAAGAAAACCCACGAAAATCCTCACTCATATTACCTGAGATTCGCACTGAGTATTTCCCGCACACAAGTCTAAGAATTACTAGGGTTTTGGACTTTTTCCATCATCCTGTATTCTAGAAAGTAGAATACACGACGTTTCGGAAAATGGATTTGTTTGCGTTCTCAGGTGAGGGGCAAGACACCTGCTCAGTTGGGTCCCTTAGAAAGAGCTAAGCTCAATCTCTCGACAACCCCTGTCAGATTTACACAGCTATTTAATCACCGGAGACCAGGCTAATTTGGCAGGAGATAACAGGAAAATATACAATAAAAATTTCGACAGAGCATGCACATGCGTGGAACTATGATAGAAAAGGAGACCGAAATTTGTGCTACAAGCCTAGCCAATAAAACCAAGTGCATGAGCACCAATGCAAAAAAAAACATTACATGTAGTATTTACCACTAGCGCCATCTGTGGAGTAAAACCTAAACACTCGAGACTGAAACTTTATGGAAACCCATGAAGAATCTGTCGCGTCATACAGATCTTCTCTGCGAGTTAGAAACCTCATTGTTGATCAAGGGGATCCAGATAGGAGAAATGTTCTTACTGGGTTGGCTGACTGGATTGGTTATGCATGCCATATGGACCGATTCCTTATATTTTCTACATCTGCTGTTACTTCAATTTCCAAAATCCTGGCATTATCTCAGCCTAATCTGTGACCCTCTTCATAGGCATGTTGGGATAATTCTGATTTTTCTAGAAGACCCTGTTGGAGATTGTGCCTATGTTCACGGAGCAGCACAGCTAGAGGTCTGCCTGTTTCCGCAGTTTAGCTTCTGCCACATTCACAGAGAACGCTATAGACGCGCTGTGCCGTCTGTTGTGGATCTCTTTCCGGCCTTGTTCTCATGAGTGAACTCCTAAGTGTGTGTTTAGTTCTCAAGATCGTCCCGATGTATCGATTCCCTATACATTTGAACTTCTCAGAAACACCCACCACATATGGGATGTACACAGAGCCCAGGGGCTTTTGCTCTTTATTCGGACAGATGCTACCCTTGGAGTTAATGACCGAGTCAATGAAACCTTGCGGGTAACCGCTGAGCTGGAGATCACATTTCCGGCTGCTGATTTCTTTAACCAGGTCTTGTCGTTCTTGGTGGAAGCTCTGTTCTGCAGACTCTGAATCACACCTTTTTTCACATGCGGCGGGTGTTACAGCTGAAGTTGGGGAGAGTGGGTTTCCTGTAGATTTTGGTGGCCAGTGTTGTCTCTTCCCTGATGACCAGAAAATCAAGAAAGACAATCGCACTGTTCATCTCTATTTCAATAGTGAACTGGATGGATGGCCTTAATTACTGAGGTGGCTGAGAAAATCCAGTAACCGCTCTGGGCTATAAGGCCAGACTACAAATATGTCATCAACGTTATGTGTCTGTGTACCTTCTCTATCTACCTCTCCGCCTGCTTGTCTTTATGTATACGAAGAAGGCTGACGGAAAGTAATTTCTGGTAACTTCTATCGCCTATTACTCCCGTCCACACAACTACACTTCAAAGTTCCCCATTTCCTTCCTTGCTCTCCATATCTTCTTGCATGTAACTACATCTGTAGCCTAAATTTGGGAACTACTTTGGGAGTTACTAATTTCAGATTCAGTCCTTTCCATTATATGCGTCACACAAGTCTCGCTTAGGCGCAATGCCTTTCCGATCCGGATTTGTGTAATGGCCAAGTTCAGCGAAAGAAATGCCTACCTCTATATATCTCAAATTTACGGTTAACAGTTCCTAATTTTCAAGTGCAGTGTAACCGTTAATCGAACCATGAAGCTCTCGAATTTGTGACACGGCTGCCAAGCACCATACCATGGAGTTTGGCAAGTTTTAAAATTTGTGTTCAGTGCGGTGAGATGTTATCGAGTTATGTGGACTGGACGCATCTGCATCAAGAGAGGTACAAATGATGGAGTCTTCTCTCGAGGCAACAAACCTTCGGCTCCTTTTACTAACTCAGAGTCCGGCTCGGATTAATTTCACCACACAAGTATGAGCGTGGCGAACCACACACGGACGAGTTTGGCTCATTGGAACCCGAGTCGAGTCGGACTCGCGAGCCAGACTTGTACGTACATGGGCCCCCTTATTCTTACGAACGACTCTCCTCAACGGCACTTGTTAGTTAGCGGCAGCAACGTCATTACGTGTCTTGTCTGATCCCAGTTCAGGTGAACAGAGTGGCACTGGCGAATGTTTCGTCCCAAGCGATTCTGCTACCCCTGTCAATTCTCAATTCAGAAACAACCCCACATTGCATTAGACGTCCTAACATTGACACTACATATTCTCAGTAATGACCACGGATATCGAACTTAAAAATAAACAAAGAAGTTCAGGGGAAAACTAATCGCCTATTTTCCTTTGATACGACACGAACCGCAAAAGCGATTCAGAAATTCTTCTACTGTTGCGCGTGTATTCTTAGCAGTGGTTACTTCTTTTTACCGAGCCGTTGCCTAGCAACGATAGGTTGATTCATATAAAGGTACAAGGACTGATGGGAGGGATTTATGACGTTCACCATTGACACGAGCTCAGGTACCATGACAGACATACCCGTGTTCATAAAGATTGGTTTAGGCATTCAAAAATTGATGGGGGGGGGGGCGGATATATACAGACACACAGACAGCGTGTTGACTCAATAATCATAATTTTATCATTTTCAAAATAAGGAAAGAAGGCTACAAATAAAATATAATTAGCGTCTTGCTTTTTGTTATTATACAGAATTGAATTTTAAGGGAGAATGTTTGCTTTATTGCAAGCTTCGGGTCTCCGGAGAGGATTTAGAAGGCTCATAGTCCCGTCTGAACAACACGGCCCTTTGACAAGTTTTAAGTTGAGAAAGCTTTGAGTAGGGTATCCACGGATATTAAAGATTTCGGATAGATAATGGCTGATGTTTGAAAATTGGAGTGTGGTTTAATTATTTTAGCAGAAAATTCTGATTCTGGAGCTCCCACATTTTATGAATTATGCGAATACAATAACCTGAGCATATACAATTCATGATAATTTGGTTTCCCACACAAAAGTGGTTGTTCTACCATTGTGATATTCTGCCCACATGCATGGCGCAAGCTCTATGAGCGTCACACTGTAAGTTTAATATTGTTTAAACCAATATATGACTCAACTTTCCAGTTTCCAGAGTTCAGAACAATATTTCATCAACGAACATAAATTGCCATGCATTACTCATTCTTAGTTTAACGTCAGTTTTCAACCTCCCAGGTTAGGTAGCACAGAATAACATTGTGCCTATGAGTGATGAACTGGAGAGAGCGTACCCTAGCCGTGACCTATGGTGAGGTGTACCTCAGCACTTGTATAGACTACAAAATGAACCTCACTCAGGGCATCTGGTGTCCGGACTAAGAGTCAAACTCAGTGCTTCCCAAAAGGGACACAGTACTGCTTATCACCACATCAGGGCGGCCGTTTCATGTGGCACGGAGTAGTTCCTGTATCCGGAATTCGTAAGCTCAAGAGCCAGTCTCGTTAACCAGATGAGAGTAAAACATAATCATTACAAATTAACTATGTATTAGTTCTGCCAATGGCAAATGTACTGACTAGAACATTTCGGACTTCGATAAGGAGTGGTAAGTTAGGGGGCTAAATACTCCTCGCCATAGAAACAGACTGAGACAAAATGTTACGTAGGGTCTTGAGCTGGAGGGACCAGACCACTTCAAAGACGTAGATGGGAGGATAACATCAAGACAGAGAAAGAAACGGAGTTATAGGATGTGGACCAGACTCATGTGGCTCCGGGTAGACAAGAGAGAAGGGACTATGGTAATGGGCACTGAGGTTCATAATAAAGAATCTCCGTGGCCTCTAGTCCGCAAGCAATGTACTCTTATACCGGACCGCCTCTGTGGTCTAGTGGTCAGAGTTCCTGGCTACAGATCCACGGGATTCCGGGTTTGATTCAAGGCGCTACCTGGTTTTCTGAGTAGTGGATCTGGAAAGGGTTCCACTCAGCCTCTTGATAACTGAGGAGCTACTTGAATGGAAAAGTAGCAGCTCCGGTCTTGAAAACCGATATTAACGGCCGTGGGAATCTGTTGCGCTGACCACGCTACACCCTCTATCCGCTAAAGTTGGCACTAACTTCACCGACAAGCGGCGGTTGCTCGGTCGGTATAGTTCGCTTGTAGACTGAAATCACGGAGTTTGTTTTTTAATGCAGTGGGAAATATGCAGCAAATTAGCGTAACATATCCTACACTTCAGTTACCACAGGAATCGAATACGAAGCCATTGTAAAATTATAATTTCCCTGGAAAAATGGCAGTAAGCCTATACACAAAGGATCTCGCTAATTTATCTGTCACATCGACTGTCCAGGGATTGAATGAGAACCTCCACGTTCAGAAATTTGCTGCTGGTCGCCTAAGAAGTGCTGCCATCTGTAATCACTTTTCATCTTCACAAAGTAACCGGACATTGCGACAAAGTGGTTAGCAATCCCACCTATCATTCGGGTGGCCCTGGACTGGGGTCTGAGCCCCGAGACGGGCTTTCCTGACTCAGGATTCTTGTGAGTTCCTTAGTTCTGAGGAAGTTTTAGACGGTATCTTAAAATACGTAAGAAGGGGCTGCTACTTGTTATCGCCTTTCCAACTCATACTTAGCATTAATCTTGGCCGCGCCATAGCTCAAGCGGTTAGTCGCTGCCTTCCCACCGCGGCGGCCAGGATTCGATCCCGGGGTCTGGTCAAGTGGGATTTGTGGTGGACAAAGTGGCGCTGGGGCAGGTTTTCTCCGAGTACTTCGGTTTCCCCTACCAATCTTCATTCCACCAACTGCTCCACAATCACCCTCACCTATCATCTGGGGCTGGTACAATAGGCCGCAGTACAAGGGACTTATTCCCACCCCACTAGCAATAAAACATAATAGCACTAATCTTACCATTCAAGATATACAAGATATTCGTGTTAGCAGAGTCACATGACTCGATAATAAATCACCTAAAGAGCATGACTAAACTATACTCCCTCCTTATTCATCCATATGCTGGTTCCTACTTTGTATCATTTGGTTTGAATAAGAGGATCCTTCTCGGCAATTTGTATTTGTCGCTATCAACGTCTGCCGCTATTTTTCTTTATTGTCTTAAGTCTCTTCCCGTGTGCTGAAAATGTACCAAATCTTATTCCTATCGTAACCTCGACGGTTAAGTTTTCGAGGTGGGTCGAAGGGTGTGGGGAGAGAAAAAAAGGAGCTTTTTGCCAGCTTAGATCTTGTACGGCTTCTAGCGAACTCGTCTACACTTAGACGTGCCAAACCAAAAAACTGTCCATAACAGAAACAACTCCACGATGCTAGGTCATTTATTTGCAAGCGATGCGTATTCAGATTGTCGGAGAATATTCTCATTACACGGAACCCACTGATCTATGACCAAGATCTGCAAAGCCTGCCACTGAGACCAATCTGTTTTACATTTGTATGTCCTCTTTCCTCTCCTGGCAGTTTATGTACTATTCTGTTGGAATGTAAGTGTAGTATTTTATAACACACTTTTAGTATCATTCTATGCATTTTATATTCCCTTACCTTTTGTCCAGAAGTTTTATGTGTCTGTCAGTATATCAATATTTAAGTCATTGATTTCCTTATGTTCTAATGATTTACTGCAGCTTAATGTTGAAAAATCCTTGCTGATATTCTTATTGATCCTGAGACGGCTAAGAAATTTCCCCCTTTTACAGAACATGAAGATTAGGTACAAAGTTAAAAAGTGTGGCTACTGGACCCTACCCTGTGCCAACTTAACCAAATCCGCACCTTCGTCCTCTATTTTTCTAAAATATAATGTAAGTCGATGCCTTCAAAGTAATTTCTTGCCTTAAGTTGTCTGAACTTCTGCATGCATTTATCTAACCTATTCGTGCTACATGCCAGACTCTATCAAACTACTAAATTAAACAGCCGTAATAATAGTAAGTGAAGAGTATAGGAATGTAATTTCGTCCCACCAATGGAGCTGAGCCATTCTTGAGAAGCTGCCAAGCTAGTCGAGGACTTCGCAGCATTTTATGGAACCCGAAGGTTCATTACCGTGTTCACAAGAGCCCTATAGCGGTCCCTATCCTGAGCCAGAGCAATCCATTCCATGCCATCCCGTCCTCTCTCTGAGATACATTTTAATATTATCCAACCACCTACGCCTTGGTCTTCCCAGTGGTCTCCTTTCTTCGGCTTTTACTAATGCTCTATATGCATTTCCCCTCTCCACCATTCGCGCTTCACGAATTTGTTCCATTCCCCACTTTACATTAGGTTTCCTAGTTGCGTATATAATCTTCTACACCCTTTAACTTGCATAAGCTGACGCTTCCCCTTTAAGACGAACAAGAGCACCATGGCGTACGTCCAGCCATGTTCATTTCCAGATAACGTATCTTGGTCGCCCTCTACTTTTAGGAACATTCAATTTTGCTTCACACAGCTCTTATGCTGTAAATTCTTCCTCAATTCTTGTTGTCGTTAGCCGAGTGGCAGCACATTCAGCTCGTCTTTTCTGCTGTCGCATGAAAGAAACCTTCCCAATTCCTTTCAGGAAAGAAGATCCTCCTCCTCTTATGAATGGAGCAAGGATGACCCACCTCCAAGAGATCTTTCACCGAATTTCTAGAGCCACTATATCCATTGGAGCCCCAACTCACGTACAGTGTGGTTCAGTTTACTCAAAACGGCACACGGGGTCATAGCAGCAAAGAAAGAACACCAACAGAAGTGGAGATGGGTGGAATTCACAAGTCCACCCTTTGCATTTTCATCTGTAGCAGGCATTTTACTCTGAAGGGATCATAATTATCCCATATGCCGCAATCATTTGACTGGGTACATCATCTTCTGTAAAATTTCAATTTATTTGTTTCTCTTAACTTTATTAAACGATTCTTTGAAGTGTATCAAGACTAAATGGATTTCAGTACTGATTTCTACATGTTTTTCGATGAAGACTTTTAGGGGGGATATTCAGCATAATGGAACTTTCTTTGCGGAATCCATTTTGATCTTCTCCTGTTTCATCAGTATCATCATTTACATGACAGAATAATACAGAACGGTAAACCTACCAAAAATGGAATTGTCTCAGTACCAGGAAGTTTAATTTGACTTTTTATTATTTGCGAATAATCGAACATTTTTGGAAAAATCTTAAAGTAATTAACAATATTCAACGCACACTCCGAATAATAAAGCTGCAGTTTATTCTAAGGAAATAAATTCTGCAAGGAATTAAAATTACGACATTACGCAATGAACCCACTAGAAGCAATATATTGTCACGTATTGGGGGTTTACGTTACTAATAATAATGGGTCCTCGATTCGATGACTGGATTTATTGGCATTTCTTTACAATTGCAATCAATTATGATACCTCAAATCAGTGACTGTCTACGACTCGCTCCATTCCTTACTGTACCAGAGCGTCTTCTTTTCCGCTGTGACGAATCACTGCTCACAATATATGAGACAAACTCCGTCTTAAGTGCAACAATTTAATTGTAGTTCTTTCTTCTTTCCTTCCTCCACACTACATGTTTCGGCCCTAAATGGCCATCATCAGGTGTATATTCTTACGTAGCTGCTACACTGCCCGTAGTTAAAAATTTAAAAACACCAGTCTTTCCAGTTGTATGTATGTATAAAATCTTTGTTAACCTACATACGTCAATTTGATTTCCAAAATTGGCACTTTTTAAAACTTCGATTCAAATTAAAATGTCTTTAAATTTTCCGTTCTTTTTCTTTTTCCAAATTTTAAAAACTAAAATTCCTCGGGGTACTCGCCCTATGTCTATAGTGCTGCAGCGGCCACTTCTTGTTTTATTGCTGTTCAGGTATTGTTCTGTGTAGGCTCTCTGTGCGTGTGCCGTTGCCTATCTTTAATACGTGTGCTCAGGTATGGCCATTTAGGGCCGAAACATGTAGTGTAGAGGAAGGAAAGAAGAAAGAACTACAATTAAATTGTTGCACTTAAGACGGAGTTTGTCTCATATATTGTGTGAGTGTAACAGGATGCTTAAATATAACATTCCTCACACACTGAATTCTGTTACGAATGACGTACGTCTGACGAGTTCTCCCGTTCTTGTTTGCGCGGCTACTTACATAGGCTAGTTCGCATCCAAAGTAATCGTTTGTCTCTTGCGCGTATCCCTGGAAATTGTGTTGTTCCCACGAAAACGTGCTTACAGAAACGTTGGCTTCTAAGCAACGGAGAGATCCTACTGTTGACTGCCTTACCTCGGGAATGTGTTTACCGAAGGGTTGCCTAGCAAATGGTCATACTGCATCACAATATAAGTCAATGATGGAAAACAGTACGAAATTCATTCCATAATTATTTGGGATATTATGTACCCCATAACAGAGAAAATAATTTGAATACAATGTAAGTAAAGCTATCCCTGTAACAGGCCGCGAAGGCCCATAGGGTTGTGAGATGTTGAGGGTCCCACATTATTTAGACAATCGGCTCAAAGATGGCGGTAAGTTTGTCAGCCTTACGCGCCGGCCGCGCTTTACTCTCCAGGAACATTCCTGTTCCTCATTTCTGTTAGAGGCTGAGTCGACCCCAGGGCCATAGTGCGGCTGGAAGGATTAAGTCAATTGAAAAAATGAAACCAATGACCTCATCGGGACTTGAACCCGTGACCTTCCGGCTTGTAGCATAGTGCCTCAACCAACTACGCTACAGCAAAATGAAATATTTTTCCAAACCTGTAGGAATTATAAATCAGATTTTCCAACCATCATTAATTTCTAGACATATAAAAACACGAATTCGTTATAGACAACTACCAGACCAATATTACTTGACGGTAGTGAATCACGGGCAAGAAGCAGAATTGAATGAGACAGATGATAGGACATGTCAGCAGAAAGTGTTTCATGAATATGAACAACGGACAGATATTTTCGGGCAGTAATAAAATGGAGAAATACAAATTCAACAAATAACTGGACTAAATAGGAAAATACAGCTGAAATCGAGAAGAAGTTAACATGATGAACCCAGATATGACTCAGGTACTTTAAACCATCACTCAAAAAGTAAAATAAATCATGAATATTTCTGAAATTATGGTTGAATTTTGTTTTATTATCAATAACATCTGCCTAAATAGGGTGGAGGTGATAAATTCTTTATTAAAAATATACTGAACATTATCACTTAATTATCATTACCTCATTGATGTTATCAATTAATTAAAATTATTACAGCGAGTCTACGGTACTCTTTAAAATATATTATTTTCATATTAATTTGCTAAATATACAGAGATTTTACTATGGCCGAGTCGACGAAGTTCCGATACACGCACGTCTCTCAGCGTGGATTCTCCACTCCAGTCAGTTGTGTGCCGTCTGCAAGCTACTCAGTACAGGCAGCAAACGGCCAACATTTACTCCCAATACCCGTGTCCATTCTTTCGTTGACTCTGCTTTTATTGACTGACACCACGGAGCGGAATTCTTTTTGTGAAGCTAACAGTCGCTCAGATTGATCGAGTCTGTTTACATCAGTCGACACAACAATTACTTATAAAAATATATAATATAGATTATTTACATTAAAGTCTTAAAAATACGACATGTTTCGACCAATGTTAGGACATCATCACGTACACTGTTTGTATTTTAAGATTTTAATGCAAATAATCTATATTTTTATAAGTAATTGTGTCGACGGATGTCAGAATATTCAATGTACGTCACACACAACAGAATGCAACACATAAAGACTGTCACTCAAACAGTCAAGAAATCCCTTTCTTTCATGTACATTACGGTGTTCACAAGAGCCTCCACTGGTCCCTATCCTGAACTGATGAATGAAGTTCATGCCCTCAAAAACTGCCTTTAAGATACATTTTAATGTTATCTTTCCATCTACACCTAAGTCTTCCATTTGCCTCTCTTTGGTTGGTTGCAAAGAATACGTCCATTCGGAGGTGATGTGTATAATTTTGTAAAAACTGTCTTTTTTACGGAGACGTGTTGTTAGTCCCCGGCCAATCTCCAAGGTGGGGGAAGAACCACTGCCTAAATTGCTTATCCATTAAGGAGGCTGCTACACTTCTTCTGCAAACTACCAATGCTTCACGCCCCGGCGTGCCATAAAACAGTATAAAAACGTTACAAATACAAATTCCAGACAACAATGAAATATACAGTGTACAACAGGAAATAATTTCTTGTCCGGTGAGCCGTTTTTGAGAAAATTAGTAAAATTCGCTTTGAGCTTCATGTAAGGTAGGGTAAGACCACATGACGGATAAGAAACAGAATTATGTTTTCTGAAACAACTTTCATTGTAGATTTGCAATGTCAAATTTAATTGAAATATATTCAGTGTTTAAATGTCTATCAGAATACCCCACTTTCCCCTACCCATTATATTTCCAATAATGTCCTCCCTCCCCGCCAAACTCAGGATCTGTATAATAGATACGAGATTGCCCCCGAAATATCGCAGTTCCGGTTCTTCCTTCCTGGACTCCCACTTCTGATGCAGCAGTTAGTCACATCCTGCCAGAGGATGTCTTCTTTAAACGAATTCCAAACATTATCAGAATTTGCATGGGTGAGGAAGGGTGTACGTGTACAGAAACTACTGAACGTCAGTAAAATTGTGCAGGATTACGAAATAACTAGGGAATATAAAAAACCGTAACTTCAAAATTTTTAATCCTGACGTGATGCTGTTAGGAAGCCCCAATTAGAAGCCGCTGGAGAAGAGGTGTAAGCTATACAGCACTTTTGTTGAAAAATCTCAGGAGAATAGACCATTTGAAGATTATATTAAAATATACATTGGAAAAAGTATATTATGAAGTTGTATATGAAACTGATCAATTGTCTAAAAATGATTCGTCCGTTTAATGATTGTGTAAATAACATAAGTTGGCAGTATTAATGTATATATGTGGACGTATCTTTTAATAGCCTTGTGAGTAACCACAGTTTTTTCTTGGGTTTTCTTTTGTGAAGAATTCAGTTTTATCGTACATATGTTCTTATATCTATACGGCATATTCCACATCCTACAGCCATTCTGATTAACTCTGAATCCAGAGAATGTAATGTAATGCAACCGGAAGAGGCAGTGAACAGTAATACGCGTATGTGGGTGCAGTGTTCAATCGTTGGGTTTCACAATGGCAACAAATGCCTTGCCCAGCCAAGCAACTACATCATTATTATTATTATTATTATTATTATTATTATTATTATTATTAATGGAGAGGGTGGATTTCCCCATGCACCGCGACCAGTCGTTGATCTATTGTACGTCCCCCTTTGATATTCTACCAGTCGCCATACCATACCGGTACTGGTGCGTGCTATTAGCCCCGTTCAGCCAACGAGGTCGGCCTTCGGTACCTAATATTTCCCCCATCTACCAGAGGCATTGGAAACTGCTTGGGCGAGAAACTTTTGCCTAATTTAGCAAGCAACTACATGCGTCTTACGTAAGAGATGGAGACAAATGCAGTTGCTTAGAAACTTGATGAGATAAAGGCGATGTAAAATAAAAGTTCAGTGATCCATTCTTTCGCCAATTTCGAATTATGTAATAACAAAAATAGTAATATTATCTATCCGATAGAAGTTGGACGAGTTTTGCAGTTACAGAAGTATAATGAAGATGACTTAAAGCCGGCTATGACATAACTCGAAGGGACATGAATTCATTTTAAAATAATCATGAAGCCCTGACATTAGCTGACTGAAGATGTCATATTCGTCTCACGGTCAAATTAAGCCAAATACTATGTGGTCTACAGCGAGATGGGTGACCGCGCGTCATTCGCAGACAATTCTATTTTAAGAAATGTCAAATGTTGTCTGCCGTGAGCGGGATATACACCTAATTCTGTCCTCTGACCCGCAGTTGCCTAGTTTAGTTATGGACAGCACAGAATGGGTTTCGAGATGTCAGCATGTGCAGCCTATATGAGGAAAATGCATACATCCAGCAGTACGTCACTCATTTTAGCGCGAAGGTGGAGACAGTTTCTGAAACATACATTTTACTCTGTATCGGTGTGGATAACAACACGGGAAAACTTTAGAGCTTTATAAGATTTTAGTACTTTCCTATCATCTGGCAGCGCCATCTGGCATGTATAAAACTATGCGGTCCATTTAGAACGCTCCGAAACAGCGTGGCGAGAAGTGCCTACAATTGAAACTGTGGTAAAAACAGATATTCATGGTGGGATGAACTGGCTGCAAAAAAAAATTGTGTTAGCTTGTGGCACCATTATTGTGTTTCATCAGAATAACTTCTAGGTTCAGTGGGGGGGGGGAGGAAGGAGTGTATGAGGGGCAAATAAGGGCTATATGGAAGGAAGAAGACGGAGAATAAGAAAAGGAATATGGACTGGATCGCAAGCAGAAATTTATTTAGTGAATACAGAAGAATGGACCCTAGGCTGTCACACTCAATAACACTGTTCTTAGGAAAGCTTTTAGCCTGCAACAAAAAAAAAGAGTAAGTTTCTTTTAGCCTATGAATTACAGCAGCTTCTTCAAACTAGTAGTTCGGGAATGGGGGGNGGGGGGGGGGAGTCCAATGGATAGCTAAGGCCGCCTGAAAGCAGAATAAAGGCCATGCACTTGAAATATAGAAATATCCTAAGCTATATGTTATGCCTTAACTTCATGCACTGCATTAAAGATATAAGAACATGGAAAACAGTTATCGATGTGAAATATTGGTTACTGAGACAGCGTATTTTATGCCAGCCTACGTGATAAACACCTTTTGCGGAAATGCTCCCACAGTGGTGGACAAAACTGCCACAAAATCTTTTTATGGACTGGCAAAATGAAACAGAAAAGCCACGTGGTCTTAGACATCCCGGATTAAGCTCCTGACTTGCTCCGGGCGAAAAGATTATAAAACTTCCCTCGAGCTTCGTGTGAAGGTTTATTCTTTAGTTTGTACTGATCAAGTAATTTCGGTATTAGGGTTTCAGGTAGAATTAGGAGTTCCTTAAACAGTACAAGAGACCGCCTTAAGCGAAGATCATGTCTATTCATCCGTCTGCCTGTCCATCTGTCTGACTGTCTGTTTCTAGTGCCAGCACCTAAACTGTTAAGACACATTTCCTTAATTCTATAGGGGCAAATTGGGGCACGCGGTGACATGGTTGGTCGAGACACTATATTACAAGCCCTGAAAGTTGTGGGTTCGAATTCCGATGAGATGGGATTTTTTTCAATTTACCTAATCTTTCTAGCCGCACTGTGGCCCCGGGGTAGATTCAGATACTAATAGAAATGAGTACCAGGAATCTGCCTGCAGGGCAAAGGGCGGCCGGCTCGTAAGACTGACCTTACCGCCACCTGGGAGCCGATTTTTACACAATATGTGGAAACCTCGACGTCTCACAATTCTATGGGCCTTCAGCGCCTGTTACAGGGATACCTTTACCTTTTATACAGGAAACTTTCAGTAAGAATTTTTCGTGAGTTTTGACTTTGAACCAATCTGTCTACTTTAATTAAGGCCATATACAGGTTTGTACTAAATCTCGACAGAAGATCTCTGGATAGCATCAGTCGGCACTTAGATTCTTAGTATTATAGAGCAATTAACAGATTCTACATTGCGTAAGGATGTAAATGATCCTTTCCATAAACACCCTCTCACAAATTTTGCTGGAAATCAATTTACGAAAACTTCTGTTACAAAGGGTCGGGCGGTTCCCAGTTTTATTCAAATTTATTTGTAAAATCAGTCAGTAATTTTTTATTTTCAGCTGCACTGACCCATTACAAAGCCTTAATTTTCACGAGGCTACAAATGGACTTTTCAATATATCCCATAAACCGTTTAATATATTTTGCTAAAATTCCATATTATGCATTATTAAGCTCCTGAAATATGAATTGTAGTAGTTTTAACTCAATTTTGAAGGGTGCTGATGATGGTATATTACACTTGAACGAAACTCAATAACCTTATTTGCTCGCTTCATCTCACACACATTGTGTTCTGTTGAAATAGCGTTTATTAAGAGGCAGCAAAGAAGTTTACGCTGCAAAGAACGACGTGGTGGATATTGTGTACTGTTTTATGGTACACAATTTTAAACTTTATCTTTGTATGTTGTAACAATTTATCTTCTTAGTTCTTCAATACTCTATCCGTAATTAACAAGATATTAAGACCTTGTACATGTTCAGCCGGTGACGCAACAAATGTTTTTATTGAATCATTTAAAATTAACAGTACATATTTCGGCTCTTAAAGGGTCATCTTCAGGCGTTCTTCACAAGCACGATTAATCATTAACTTGTAACGCATGGTCTTGTATCAAAATTTACCAGCATTGCACTTGTGCTGTATTAAACACATTCCTGATTTACTCACGTAATATATAAAGTAAAACATACTTAATAATGTCCATCTATATCCTATGTAGGCTTCTTATTATGTAATTACATTCCAATTTAATTGCATTGATATTGTCGCGTATCGGGCGTATATCGCGACAAATAACTTCACGCCGTATTTGATATAGCGAATTTTATTTCACATTCGCTCATACAATCACCCCAAATCACAATCTGACGATTACTGCTATCTGCAGTATCACAAATAGTACACTCCAAATGCCACAATACAACTGACTGGCTGACTTTACGTCTCGACTCGGCGACTGTTACAGTACAACTCGCTGGTAGCCACGTTAGAACTGACTGGTACCAGCTGTGCAGCTTACTTATATAGCCGCAGGATTGCCTGTTACGTTCCACGTCACAGTAGGAAGCAGTTCCGCGTCACCGCGTGATGTCACCGCGGAGGGGAGTGGCGGGGCGGGCCTCGCTACCGGGCGGAGGAGGGGGAGGGGAGCGCCGACTCACCCGCCGCGTCACTGCTGGTGGGGGGTCGTTCTCCTTAGCGCAACATGTCACAATATTAAGATACAAGTTTCCATAATCTTAATCCCATGTCTTCTCTGATGGGTCAGACCGTTATCCCACATTCTGTCACGGCTCTGAGCAAATGCATTTCAGCTCTCTCTGTTCTGCCTATGGGTTCTTTCGTCAATGTCCCACATTCGTATTAACACACTGCCTTATATAATTTTAATGGGCCAATTTTCCATAAATTTCCTAGCAGAGTGCCCTTCAGAGTTCAGATATCTGCTGAAATATGTTAGTAGCAAGCCACTGTCCCTGTCTCTCGCACGTGCTCTACAGCAGCCTAAACAGCAGCTACTTCTCACTTGTTATAAAGGTGAAGGTGAAGGTGAAGGTGAAGGTGAAGTTGTCCCTGTGCCTAACTAATTAAGCACTACGAAATGAAGGCGTATGGGAAGTGGTTACATAGATCCAAATTTTCTTGACCTGGGCGCTAGTAGGAAGTGAGTGGTCAGCTTCACGCCTCAGCCGCTTTACCCCCAGTATCGATTTTATAGGAGAATGGGTGAGCACCTGAGCCGGTATGGACAATTTGGAGGACAGAAAATAATCGACCCCGCCGGGACTCGAAATCCAAACCCTCATTCGTCCAGCCCGTAGCCAGTCACTATACCAACTACGCTATCCCGGCTTCCCTCTCATTTGATATTAAAAAATGGTAAAGCTAACCCAGTAACAGGCCGTGAACGCCCATAGTGTTGTGACACGTCGAGGGTCCCATATTTTTTCTAGACAATCTGTTCGCAGATGGCGGTAAGGTTGTCAACCTTACGCGTCGGTACCCTTTACCCCTAGGAAGATTCTTGATACATATTTTTGTTAGAGACTGAGTCGAACTCAGGGCCAGAGTGCGGCTGGAAGGATTAGGTCAACTGAAAAAATCCACCTCGTCTGGACTCGATCACGCGATCTTCTTGCTTGTAGCATAGCGCCTCAACCAACTACACTATCCAGCACCCCTGCCACAGAACTTTTTATTTAGATGACATTTATTTTGTTGGTTTTTCTCTTCTTAAGGAGCTGAATTTTCATATTCTTGACTAATTACGTGCCTCTGAAATTACTTAGAAACAGTTCTCCGAGATCCTCTTCTGCACAGGCAACAATAAGCTGATCGTCACCAAATAAAATGGTAGAAAGGAACCCGGTTTTCTTTGGCAGCTAAGTCAATGAGCTACGCAAGATCTTTCTTGTTATCGTGAAACCTGAAGGTTCACCAGGGTTCAATAAAGGTACGTTACGTGATCTTATCCTGAGCCACTTCAGTTCAATTATCTCCTGAGCTAATTTACGTAAAATCGAAATTCAAACCAAAATTTTGTATGCATCTTAGCAAAACAGATGGCTGTTATTAAATCTTTTGTTTGCAACACAGTTATTGAGACAGAAGCTTACGTAATTTCAGAGACACTGCATTCATCTCCTGGGTATTTCTTTAGGTAGGTGAAAGTAGGGCAAATTGGAAACCTAATATTTAAAAACCTTTATAAGAAAGAAAATCCAATAGAATCTTTAAAAATATTTATAACATTTAACTCTTAAAGTAATTAATTATTTCTTGGACTTAAAAAAAACATATACCTCGAAAGGTGACAAGGTGAAAAAGTGTTCATTGCCCCATTTCACACGAAACAAGGAGAAATCTGAGCTAACCCACAGAGAAATTTTCAGTTCTCCAGTCACTGAATTGCCACACAAACATTCAAATATGCACAACTGTTAAATCTTCCTTTCCCCAGCCTTCAGTTGACACAGAGTACAATTCATTGCAATAAGTACAGGCTACGTCATACTTAAAATCGGAGGCTTGGGTAAGCTTGTAGGGATACTTTTCATCTTTTCAATTTTTCTTGTTTTACTTTCAGTGTGACCCTGAAGATAGAGACAATACATCCCTCCGAAACGTCGGTGGACTCCTACCATACTACAAGGTGTTACATACCAGAAAACAGTAGGCTCTTCAGCATTTAATTCTCAAATATTTTGAATACTTTAACACACATTAAAAGAAAGATTTAAAGAAAAAATATTATTTATATTATTTTGATACGAATGCTACTTAATTTATGATTCATATTTATTATAAAGTTCTTGATAAAATGCAGAAGGCGTTTGGCTTTACAGCTTTACCTTAGAAGCAGCATTATAAAAATCAACAAATAAGTTAGGAAGCTTGTTGCTATTAGGCACGACAGGGAAAATGAGTGGTACGGAGGTGCACACCGTCACGCTCTGCCCCCCTTGCCCCCAGCATACGCTTCACGAGCATGGCGTCCTATGTAGTCTGGTTCATCACAAGAAACTACTACTAATACAGCATATCACGTGCTCGTTCCAAATAATTTCCCAAGTATTCATAATTTCCCACCACAAAATTCAATACATTGGCTGCAAATGACCAAGACGATGTGATTATTTGAGGTACGAATGTAAAAAACGATTTGCTTTTCACGTGAGCAAGTGTTCACCAAAGCCAGCCACTTTCCAAAGGAGAGGAAGTGGGTGATTACTTAAAGGGAGCAGTACCTTTCCGGCTGAAATACAGAAGATAACCTATCCTTAGCCGATCACAGTGGCCGCGCGGTCTAAGACATGAACTGCATTCTCCCGCTCAAACACTGGGGTCGTGCATTCGAATCTCAATCGAGGCATGGATGTCTGTCTGCGTTTATGTTAGGTAGCGACCTTGCGCCGGGCTGATCCCCCGTCCAAGGAATTATACCGACTGTCTGTAAGGTTAAGAAACTGAAGGGAGACAAAGTGTTTCACAGGCGCCGTGTGTTCCAGGTGGGAGCAACAGGAGAAATGAATGAGCGTGATTTTACCGCAGCATCCCTTCTTGCTCCACTGTCCCTTAATATCGACGTGTGAAGAAGCAAACTGAGAGGAGCTGATAACTGAGCATGGCCAGTACTCGACAACAAAGGCTTGCAGACGTCCCTGACCGTGACATATTTCTTCCACTTTCGATCTTTATGCGCGTACAAAAACTCAACAAGTGAAAACCGGAAGTTATCGTCACACTCTTAAGGCCATTTTCATTACATACAAAATGTGAACAGCGTTATCATATCTTATCCATATCTCCAGCAGCTCCCTATTTGTTTCGTAGGAAAATATTTTTGATCTTCAGATATGTCAATTGCTATCTAGTGAAGAAACGGAAATGCAGCTTCCCATTTTACTCTGATTTAGAATGTTCTATTCTCTTACAAAATTCTTTGCTGCGCTTAATCTTTTATATCTGAGTTTTAAGCTGTTAGTGACAAACAGTTTCGAATCTGAAAAATCAATATTCTAATCGAGAAGTAATCATGCAGTGTCGCTCTGGCTGCAAATCGGAACGTACAGCCCTGGGCGCTGGATTGCCCATTAGTGAGGTATGGTGGACATAATGGCTCTGTGGCAAAACCTGATGCGCACTCATCACGCTGTTGAGAACTCGCAAGTAAAGGAACTCGATGTAATTCTGTATTTCAACATCCTGTTGCACGTCTGTGTATCCACAGTCCGTCAATAATATAACAATTGTTGTTGTGATACATAGACAAACAAAAAACAAACTCAGTGATTTTAGTCCGCAAGCGAACTATACCGACCGATCGGCCGTCACTTGTCGGCGAAGTTCGTGCCAACTTTTGCGGATAGAGGTTGTAGCGGGGTCAGCGCAACGAATCCCTACAACCGTTAGTTTCGGTTTTCTAGACCGGAGCCGCTATTTCCCAGAACTAGCTCCTCAGTTATCATCACGAGGCTGCGTGGACCCAGTTCCAGACCCACTACTTCTCAGAAAAAAAATCTGTTAGCGCCAGGAATCGAACGCTAACCACTAGATCACAGAGGCGGTGATTCACAGATCTTTAATTAAAGGAACTAGTACTGCTTATAGCTCATGTTCCAAGAACTTACCCATGTAATCGCCATTTTGTCAAGGAACTAGACGAGGTCCTTTGCGCATACAGCTGATATCGGCCACTCCCAACAACAGACCTCGGTTCGAATCTGAATCAGTCCGCTATCTGTAAGCTCACTGCACAGTAACTTGAAACAGATCGTGACGGTTTTCTTAAGTTCACTTCCAACTCACTTAAGAGTAAAACGTCTGATATTGATGCAGTGACAATAGCAACCCACGAAGCAACGAGCGCCTACCGGACAAGTTTACAGTAAGCAGTAACGTACTAGACTCGTAGCGACCTGTATAGAAAACCGGAAACTTTACTACATGTTATAAACTGCTGAGGTTATGTAACGGCATATGCAGTGCTATCACTGGATAACAAACCGAGGAAGTGATAAATCAGCCATGACATCTGTCTATGGTACTACGGCCCTTGTGGACCTTGGCCGCTTTTTCAGTTTCTTAATCTATACACAGTCGGTAGATCAGCTCGTCGCAAGGCCGCTACCTACACACAGAACATAAACACAGAATAAACGCAAACAGACTTCCATGCCTCAAGTGAGATTCGAACAAATGCCATCAGTGTCCGACCGGGAGAAGGTGGTTCATGCCTTAGACCACGCGCCACTGTGATCGACCAGCCATGGCGTACTTCAAGATTATATCAAGATTTGTCTAGACGTAGTTTCGAAAACCAAGGCTAATGTCAGTCAGTTTACCCCAAATATAACCGGAACTCTCGCAGCATATCCATGAATACATTCAGACATATTGTCACTGTGCGAATCCGCTGGGCCGTGTAGATAAGAGAGAGTAGCAGCGCCAATCTGTTCAAAGCAAGCAGTGAACCAAATGTTCGATATGTACTCGTACGTAACAAGACAGAGCACTGTGCAACCTCTGTTATATGTCACGCGGACCGAGGTTTGGATTAAGGTTACCTTAAGTAGAATTTAATAAAAAGACTAGAGACTGCAACCAATTCTCTGTGTGGAAAGTGTAACATGTATAAATACAGAGGAGAAAAATTCTAAGAGTAAATTAAAGAAATATCAACATACGCAGTTTAGAATTTCGTAATGATCCCAGAAAAAAATGGCTGTTTCACGCCGACTTCACTCACGGATGCACAGTTCTATCAATTCGTACTGCATGATGAAGCTCCGTCCCTCCTTAGCAGGGCGTTATTTGAAACCCTGCAGGAGAAAGTAAATAAACAAAGTTGTCCCTGTACTTAACTAATTAAACATTACGCCATGAAGGCTTATGGAGGAGTGGACTATAGATCCATATTTTCTTGACCTCGGCACTAACTGGAGGTGAGTGGTCAGTTTCAAGCACCGACCGCTGTACCCATGGGGAAGGATCCCCCAATACCCATTGGATAGGAGGCTGGGTGGACCCCAAACCCGGTATGGAGTAGGAGGAAAGAAAATTTGTTACCATACCGGGACTTGAAGTCCGAACCTTCGGCCGTCCAGCCCGTATCCAGTCACTATACCGGCTCCTTGCAAGGGAAGGTTGCCGGAAGTCTTACAAAGCGGACACACTGAGTGCCAGTACCAGCGAGATATTGACATACATATAACAGAGTGTCACTTCACGAACTTTAGTGGTCCATTTCTTCAAGTTCTTATTCGGATGGTATCGGAACTGCTTTCAGTTCGAGATTTCCGCTGTCCTCTCGCAACAAGGGAAGAACTGGGACCGAGGCTACCTCAGAACTAAATGTTCAGCAGGGTGTTTGGAGAATGCATCAGAAAGAAATGTGCACAATGACTAGGTTCATACTGTTCAGTTACTACTGTTAAGGTACAGTTATTCCAGGGTTTTAATCAATTGGGCACCACACCATGGAGACATACAATATGGGGAGTTGAGGTATAGCTCCAATATTCTTAACCTCGGTACTAAATGGAGGTAAGTGGCCAGCTCACACCCTGGCCGTTTTAACCCCAGGAAAAGAGCCCCCGGTACCCACTGGATAGGAGGCTGGGTGGGCCCTAGAACCGGTCTGGACGACGTAGAGAAGCAAAAACTGTTCACCCTACTAGGACTCAAACCCCGACCCCTCTGTCGTCCAGCCCGTAAGCAGTCGCTATACCGACTGTGCTATCCCAGCTCCTATCCAGAAGACAGTACTCTTGTATTCAGTATCAGTTAATTTAGCCGTAGTTTGACTGGAATTTGGGTCAAACAAGTCATTAACGCCAGACAAACGCGGGTCGACTCTGTCAACATGCTCAGGCATGTAGAAGTTCATAGATGGCGCCGTTAAATAAATGTAAACATGTTTAGAACTGTTCACTGTCCTACCGGACATTTGAAACATGAAGGTGACGAGTTAGGTCAGCGTTAGGTCGCGCCATAGCTCAAGTGGTTAGTCGCTGGCTTCCCATCGCGGCGGCCCGGGTTCGATCCCGGGTCTGGTCATGTGGGATTTGTGATGGACAAAGTGGTGCTGGCGTAGCTTTCATCCGAGTACTTCGGTTTTCCCTGCCAATCTTCATTCCACCAATTGCTCCACAATCACCTTCACCTATCATCTGGTGCTGGTACAATAGGCCAGAAGTGGCCGCAGTACAAGGAATTGTCCCACCCCACTCATCATCATAATCTGTCAAGACGACAGGTCCACAGTCTCTTCCAAAACAATTCCTCCACTTAATGCGATCTAGAGCTTTCTCCTTCAAATGACAGTATCCTCTTCTGTCCCCAAGGTCATCCAACCCACTAGCAAATGAAAAAATAATAGGTCAACGTTAGCACAAGAATTTCTTGTGTGTCTTCTGACTTCCTTAAACTAAATTCACTGAAAGGACGTTGAAAGAGTGGCCCTGATCCCTAGGCACATGAATGCAGTCCACACCCTCGCACTGTTACATAAGACGCATCTTAGACATTCTCCCATGTATGCACTCACATCATTGTAGTGGTCTCTATAGCCTTCAGGTTTTCCGATTAGAAATGTGTATGCATTTCTTCTGTCGTGAAAGGTAAAATTATCATCTGTTCCTTTTCAATAGGAATCGTGAGTCAACAAGGAAAGGAAACAAACGATAAATCCATCGAATCATTAAATCACTTTCCGCACTCCAACAACTACAATTGTCCTGGTTAGAACTACATACCACTATCAAGCATAGTATAGTCTTCGGTAGCTCTGAAGTTGTACAGTTAAAAAAGCAACAAATATTTCGGTGGAACGTATCATAATATTCCTCCGAAACGTCGAACTTTCTCCGAAATACACATTGCTACAACCCAGGAGACCCTAACCTCTACCCTAGATGCTCCTTTGTTTTACTTGTTACAGCTAAGCGTTCTCCTCCACGTCGTCCAGACCGGCTCTGGGGTCCACCCAACCTCCTATCCAATGAGTACCGGGGGTAAAGCGACCGGAGCGTCAAGCTGACCACTTACCTGCAGCTGGTGCCGAGGTCAAGAATATGTGGATCTATACGTCCACTCTCCCATATGCCTTCATGGCGTAGTGTTTAATTAGTTAAGCACAAGGAACGATTTAACGTTCACAGCTATGTATGCATACTGTGGATCATATACAACTCTTTTATTGACCGTCACAACACAACAAACAGAAAAAATCAAGGTTACCGCCCAGCTACGGTTTCGCTACATGTTTCAGCCACTAACGGCCATCATCAGGCAAACATATATTAACAAACATATACCACTGAACTGCTGTACATTAGATTGGATACAATGTTATTAATCATTTAAAATACTTTGCGTAAAATTACAATAAGTCAGATTATATAAAAACTAAAAGTTATTGTATGAAACAAGATAAATCTTAATTGATGTTATACAACATGGAATCAGTCGTTCATTTTTTTACTTTTCATACGTTTCCATGGACCAATTGGAAGTTCGATATTTCTTTTATATAAGAATGTATAGGGCCGGTCACGGTAGCCGAGCGGTCTAAGGCATGTACTGTCTTCGCTCGCTTGGAAACCGGGATCGTGGGTTCGAATCTCACTCAGGGCATGGATGTTTGTGTGCGTTTTCCTGTGTTTGTGTGCAGGTAAAAGCCTTGCGACGAGCTGATCACCCGTCCAAGGAGTCCTACCGAATGTGTAAGATCAAGAAAAGCCGAAGTGAACGGAGAAGTTCATGGAGGTAGGCCTAGGCCCACTGGGGCTGTAGTGCCAAGGAAAAAAAAAGAAGCAAGGGAACAACAAGAGGAGGAGATGAAAGGACTAAGAAAATTCCGAAAAATGAGTAAAATATGATACTTAAACAAAAAGAATGGAAAAGTAATAAGAAGTAAAAATAGATTAAGTAGGCGAGGAAGAAGAAAGAGAAACAAAAGAGGATGAGCAAAATATGATGAACTTACTTACTTACTTACTTACTTACTTACTTACTTACTCCTGGAGCTGAGCCCTTCTTGAGGAGTCGCCAATTGTGCAGCCACTCAAGAATTTCCCAGCATTTTATGGAACCCGAAGATTCATCACCGTGTTCACAAGAGCCCTCCACTTGTCCCTATCCTGAGCCCGATTTATCCAATCCATACCATCTCACCCTATCTCTCTAACATCCATTCTAATATTGTCCACCCACCTACGCCTTGTTCTTCCCAGTGGTCTCTTTCCTTCTAGATTTCCCACCAATATCCTATACGCATTCCTCGTGTACCCTATTCGTGCTACATGACCTGCCCACCTCATTCTCCTTGACTTGATCATTCTAATTATACTTGGAGAAGAGTACAAGCTATGAAGCTCCTCATTATGCAGTTTTCTCCAAACTCCTGCTACTTCATGTCTCTTCGGTCCAGATATCCTCCTCAACACCCTATTCTCAAACACCCTCAGTCTATGTGCCTCCCTTAATGTCAGAGACCAAGTTTCACACCCATACAGAACCACAGGCAAAATTATAGTTTTGTATATTCCAATTTTTGTTCCTGGAGAGCAGACAGGAAGACAAAAGGTTCTGGACTGAATGGTAGTAAGCATACCCGAGTTTAGTCTCCTCTTAATTTCTTCCTGAATCAAGTTTCGATTTGTTGTGATTGTTCCCAAATATGTGAACTGTGCCACATGATGATATGATGAAAGGATACATAAATAAAAAATAAAGTAAGATTACGAGAGTAAAGCACCGAGTAGTATAAAAATAAACGGGTAGATCAGAAGTAAAAGATACTGATGGACCATCCTGGTAAAGGCGTAAAGGAAAAGGCGAGGAAATAATGGAGAAGAAATAAAAGAAAAAGATATAATAGGTTACGATTAAACTGAAATTAATGGTTTTTCTAATATTTTCGGAGTGGGAGAACCCTATCAGAAGCAGAGGGCGAATGATTTAAAGAAAAGGAGTTAACTCACATACGAACTGTGTACGACAAAGCAAGAATAAGCTTGAATTTAGGATTGGTACATGGATTAATAAAAAGGTTCATGAATTTTGAAAACATTATCAGAGAGGTCGACGCTGCGTCTGTTCTCTGTTGGCGTCACAAATGGACATATTGCACCCTGGTCATACCGTAGCGGTACCGTAACTGAACTGGAAGTTTCGGGGGAGGGGATGTTCCTGCCACAGACACGCATACAACACCCACAGAAACTGCCCTCTCCCGCCAGAAATATGCTCAGATTAGCAATGGTAAAGGGGCATTACGTATAGCTTTCAACTATCGCTGCAAATCCAAACCGCTGGTTACCGGCATATGTTGTTACTGCGGTCATCAGCGTGGGTTATGGTCGCCCTAATAACACATGCACATATAATGTCCCACCTTCGTCACTGCATTCCGCAACGTATCTCGAAATTCGCATAGTTTACACGCGCTTCGTTGCCCTCGATACCTTCCCCCCACCCTCCTGCAACGATAACTATGGTGATAGATATTTCTGCATCACAAGGGGCCACAACAGCGACGGATTTGTGGCTGTCACCAACGTGTACGAATCATTTCGGTTAAGATTCCGCTGATGCGTCTGCTTTTAACGAAATAAAACTCAAGGATTTATACTGAAATTTGACTGGATGAGAATGAAAACAATGCATAAGTCTGATTTCTCGTGCACTATCTCAAGTAATAAATAGCAAACAACAAAACTGTAACAAACACAAGATACAACAGAATTTCCTGAACAATAACAAAAGGTTCTATAGTGTTCTAACGATGGCATATAGCGTAGAGAATGACTGAGTTTTTGGACTTTTTCCATTGTCCGGTATTCTAGGAAATATAAGACATGACGTTTCGGGACAGGATCTGTGTCTGTCCTCAGGTTAGGGCGGAAGACACCTACTCAGATTGGCCCCTTAAAAAGAGCTATTCTCAATCTCTGGACAAAAGGATATGGTAAAGATAAGAAATGAAATCGCTCTTGATTTGAGGAAAATTAATAAAAAAACAAAGAGTAAGACCGTAGCTGACAAACGAACTGACCAAGTGAAAAAATACTGAACTCAGTGGATAAGTAAATATACTCTTAACTATACAGGGAGCTGAATGACTGAACACGCAGTTTATGAACAAATTTACCAATTAACTTATTTGGCTGATCATCTAAGCCAGGGTATCTCATTACAGGTACAAAATTACGCGCTGGACTGTGGGTTAGAGTCTAAGCAGGGACAAATGTTTCTCCTTCTGTTACCATATCCGACCGCCACTGTGAACTAGTGGTCAGATTTCCTGGCTACAGATCGAGAGATCCCGGGTTCGATTCCCGGTGCTGCCAGACTTTCTGAGAAGTAGTGGGTCTGGAATGGGGTCCTCTCAGCCTCGTGAGGATAATTGAGGGGCTATTTCAAGGAAATAGCGGCTCCGGTCTAGAAAACCGACATTAACGTCTGTGGGGATCCGTTGCACAGCCCACGCGACACCCTCAGGCAACAACAGAAGAACTGCCTATTCTATGCGACGGCCTGTAAGCCCCACCCCGTCAAGAACGTGACAGCATTATATGTAGATGACTCTGTGCTTTCTATGAGGTCTGCGCCAAGCAAACGCTCGGAACAACAGGACGTCTAATGTCAAGAAATGAAGCTGTAAATAGATCCTTAATAAAAGAAGACGGTGTTTTCCTTGGGATCCGTGCAAAGGAGTCGTGAAGATAATCGGGACTATAAGTCAGTCAGTTCTCGGTAGGAGATAGCTACGGGAAGTTCGTAGTAGACGAGTAGTTACAAGTCGGCCTGTCAAGACTTACCGTGTGATTTGAAGACTTTATGTATGCTGTGGTGCAACGATATCTGCAGTGAGACAATTACAGTTTCTGTTTTAAAATCCGTTGCTAGGAAACGGACGGAAAACATTTTGCAGGGAATAGTCATTGTTTAGATCTGTTACCTAGCAACGGCTAGTGTAAACACATACAGATACTTTATTTCTGTGTTATAATTAATTGTAGATACGACCTAAAAGTGGTCAATAAACCCAATTACCAATCAGAACCCTGTCTTTAGTCACTGATACACGTGACAATACATAACTTTAACCACGGAGTCATATCTATGAAATATTTCATGTGCACTAACACTGAACCGACTAGTGACAACTGCAAAATAAGCATCAGGTCCCAGCATAATTACCATACACTTGAAATGGGTCACGGGAAATTTCATTTTACACTTTAAACCACAATGTCTGCTGTAATTGGTTTCGACCCAAAACTTCACCCTGTTCACAACGCACACCGCGGCCACAGCGGTGAACAGTAAGGTATTAAGAGACCCCACAAACTGGATTGCTAAACCAAACAGTGTTACAAGTAAACTGTCAGCATTTGAATAATACGTTGATAGTTTAAACATGGGTTTTCCATTTATGAAATAAAAAGAAACTCATGAGAGAATATTTTTTGTGAAACCAAAAATGTGGGAGCTGTAACAAGGGTAAAATGTAGGTGCTGAAAGTAGGATGTAACATGGAATTGAATTTGTTAAAATATGGTCTGCATCATACACACGGTTGCACTATATCTGAATGGGGGGTTGTTACCAGAAGGGAATATTTTATTGGTGGTAATTAAATTTTCAATCCAGGGAGAACACCCTCAACTCACCAAACTCTCACCATTTTCCTCTAACCAACAATTCAAATTCTCTCCTCTTTCTCTATTATCTATTTTCTGTCCCTTCCTCTTTTGTCTCTCTATGTCCTTTCATTTTTTCCCCTTATTTCCACGTTAGCCCATTTCCCGTTTACCTATAAAGCAATGGCCAACCAGGTTTTGCACAAAGAGCGGTAAGGCTAACGAAAGCAATAAACTTATTCCGCCAATCAAGAGAGGGCTTGAGGTTTGAGATTATTTTCATTAGACCTGCATAGTTCTTGTCATGCCTCAGCCGGATGGAGGTAACTGATGGTCTGTTTGAGCATAAAACACGGTCTTAGGAATCATGCAATAATACAAAATATATAGGTTATTACTTTTACTGTGAAACAAACAAAAGACAGAGTTGTCTGACTGGTAGGTTTTGCACTCCACTCCTCTCCTCTCCTCTCCTCTCCTCTCCTCTCACTCTCTCTCCCGCTCTCTTCTTCTCTCCTCCCTCCCACTATCTCAACTACGTTTATAAACTCTCTTCAACCATGGCCTCCAATGTATCACAAAATCTGTGTTTCCAATTTGAAAGACCGATTTGTTAGTTGGAATGGAGTTTTACTTATGAGTGAATGCAAACTGTTGCAGATACCTGCATAAACATGAAACCGCTGATTAAAACTCAGGGCTTGAAACACAGACCCATTCCTCCCTTACGTGACTGCCAATACAGAAGGACGAACATTAATTCTTTTTCAATGGCTCTTCCAGCCCATTCAGGGCTCTCACTCATTTCCGTAATCATTTTTCACAGACGGTAGGATTCCTTGGACGAGTGATCAGCCCGTCGCAAGGCCGCTACGTAAACACAGGACAACATGAACACAGAAAAAAACACACACACCAAATATTGATGTCTTAATTGGAATTCGAACCCACGATTCCAGCATCCGAGTGAGCGAACATTGTTCATGCCTTAGATCGCGCCACTACTGTGACCGGCGAACGCTAAGTATTACAAAAGAAAATCAAAATATGACCCTGAACTCGAACATGAAGTGTCAAGAACAGTCACAATTTGAGGGGCATTTAGATATAAAATCCACTCACGTCTACGTCACACATTGCAGAAGCCCTTGCCCGATGGCCACCAGCAGCTTCTTGCAGTGATAAAATTTAAATAAAAGGAGCGATAATTTCTCCCTCGTCCCAGGATTTCATGTAGTAGGAATCAACAAATTTCGATTTTCTGAACGACAATAAACAAATGTCTTAATTAGAGCGTGAAGCTCGTAATAATCTCGTTTCAAAGAAGCTTAAACGACTGGTACTTGGCAAATTTCACCCCCTCCCCTTCCGAGAGAAGTCCCCCTCTTTGCAAACACGTACAGAAATCGAACGTTTTGAAATTCACGTAAAATATTTTACCTAATTATATAATCTAGCTACAGCACTTATAGCAGTATTACGTATTTTGTCTCCCTGTTGGTAATTAACAACTTGGAAGTTAATGAATCACGCTTAGATACGAAGGTAAGAAATAAACTTCCTGACAATCTACACCTTTTTGAGCAAGGAATATGATTTATCATTTCGTAACAAATATCGAGTATTAATTCTCAGTATTTCATAAATAACCCTGAGAATATCAACTGTAATGTCTCACGAAACTTCAAATACAACTGTGGGTGCACTCAGAGAATTTGTCTGCGTTTCTTAACCTTTGGTCTGCGACGCTTTTGATAAAATTTATACAAGCTGGACAGTAGTGCACCTGACGTCATAACTGACATCTCACAGACCTGGAATGCTGTTTCTTAAATTCTTGCCACTGTGATGGCTAAGATCTCGGAGATGGTGTCGTACAGGTTTCATTATATAATATTATTGCAATTCCGGCTGTTAGAAATTATTCTGTATCCTATTTTATTACTTAATACATGCGTACCAATTCAATTCGAAACTCCCGCCATAATTTTATTCTTATGTACAGAATTTCTCACTATGAAGGAATGGTCAAATTAACAACGTCTCGATCTTACGCTATTTTCTGCTAAAACACATGAAGCATCACAGTCTTCCTCATCATTAGTTGAATACTGTCCAGTTCCCTGCTGCAGCTGCTTTAACCCAGGGAAAGACACTATATGAGTTTCAAACACGCTAAGAAAATGCAAGATATTTAGGTTCTCGCAGCGGTGGATGTGAAGACTTCCGCTATCTGCGATTTAACATCGTCAGTCCGTTGAAAACCAACCGATGATTCCGACCCGAAAATAGTGAATAGCCATCCCGAAATATCTACTGATTTTCAAAGGGCTACAAGTCGTTATATCCAAAAATATAGAACTCTACAAATTAAGGAACGTTACAACGGCCTAAATGCATATATACATACATAAACAAATAAAACAAACTCCGTGGCCTGTAGTCCGGAAACGAACTATACCGACCGAGCGACGCCGCTTGTCGGCGAAATTAGTGCCAACTGTTGCGGATTGAATGTGTCGCGGTGTCAGCGCAACGGATCCCCACGTCCGTTAATCTCGGTTTTCTAGACCTGGGCCGCTATTTACTTGAGAAAGCTCCTCAATTATCCTCACGAGGTTGAGCGGACCACGTTCCAGACCCACTACTTCTCAGAAAATCTGGTAGAGCCGGGAATCAAATATCGAGTCGCTGCATTTTCAGGCAGGAATTCTGACCACTAGAAAACAGAGGTGGCCATTCATACATACATACATAGATTAAGTAATATAAACACACCCGACGAACACAGAAAGTTGACTGAAGTTGTAATACCTGATTTCTATTCGGAAGGCACCCTGTTAGAATCTCGGTCGTGCCAGAGACCATCCCGACTGAGAATTTTCGTGGTTGTCCTCATGCCCTAGAGACAAAATCATGTATAATGCTCCTATTTTTTTATTGCTAGTGGGTGGGACTAAGTCCCTTGTACTGCGGCCACTCCTGGCCTATTGTACCAGTCCCAGATGATAGGTGAGGGTGATTGTTGAGCAATTGGTGGAATGAAGATTGGCAGGGGATAAAGAAGTACTCGGAGAAAACCTGCCCCAGCGCTACTTTGTCCACTACAAATCCCACTTGACCAGACTCGGGATCGAACCCAGGCCGCCGCGGTGGGAAGCCAGGGACTAACAGCTTGAGTTATGGCGCGGCCCTATAATGCCCCTAAGTAAGCCACGACCACTTCATTCCACATTCCTTTCAATTCGTCCTTCACTTCTGCTATCATTCGACGCTACAGGTCTCTAGTCTTAGATGATAAAGAGACAACTGGATTCTATACATGCTTTCTGTTCCCAGCAGTGAGGAATCTTCTCTTGTCCTAGTCGTCAAGACCGACCATGGGGCCCACCCAACCTCCTATCCAACGGGCAATGGGTGCTCTTTCCCCGGGGGGTAAAGCGGCAGGAGCGTGAAGCTGACCACTCACCACGTACTGCAGGGGTTAAGAAACGTGCAACTACACCGCCACTTCACCAAATGTCTTCATGGCACACTGCTCATGCACAGGAAAACTTTACTTTTGCTGTGATTTGGTGAACTACGTTTAAATTGGACACCAAGCGAAGAAGCCGACCTCTACTGAGTATTGCTAACTTCTTGTCCGTTTGTAGAAATACATGCTCCACGGAGTCGTAAGGAAACCAAATATCGACCAGAATCCCTGTAATGGACTACAGCATCAGGTTCTCTGCGGTGATTTTAATTAATATGTTCACGTGATCTCTAAATTAATTGCGAACAAAGGGTTCTAGAGCCAGCTGCTACTGACCTGCGTGTGTCTCGTCTGTTGCCCAGTGTCACGACCGAATTCACCATCAGTCTTACCTGCAAAAAAAGTAGGGTAAATTTAAAACTAAGGTTCTTGTAACACAAGACTGAAAACTTTAACACAAAATCCATATACAAATAATAAGCGTTATTCTTTCAACTTCATTTCCTAACTTTGCTTCATACTTACATTCCGCATAAAAGCACGAGGCAGAACTGTTCTTCTGATTGGTAACATGAACACTTCTTCTGTCTTTTAAACTCCATTTTTCATTTACATTTTCTTTTGATTTTTCGGTTCAGTTCTTTAATCTAATTCAGAGTACGTCTCATATTCGTTCACATTTCATACATAAATAACTACCAGTTCCTTAATTTTCTTGTTATTGCTACTTACTCATGGAGCTGAGCTCTTCTGGAGGAGCCGCCAATTCTGCAGATACTCAAGAATTTCCCAGCAGTTTAGGAACCGGAAATTTCATTACCGTGTTCACAAGAGTTCTCCACTGGACCATATCCTTAGCCATATCAATCCAATCAATACCATTCCATTCTATCTCTCTAAGATCCATTTTATTATTGCCCACCCACCTATGCTTTGGTCTTCCCAGTGGTCTCTTTCCTTCTGGCTTTCCCACCAATATCCTGTACGTATTTCTCGTCTCCCCCATTCGTGCTACATGCCCTGCCCACCTCATCCTCCTGACTTGATCATTCTAATTATACTTGGAGAAGAGTACAAGTTATGAAGCTCCTCATTTTGCAGTTTTTTCCAACCTCCTGCCACTTCATCTCTCTTCAGTTCAAATATTCTCCTCAACACCCTGTTCTCAAACACCCTCAGTCTATGTTCCTCCCTTAATGTCAGAGACAAAGTTACACACCCATACAGAACCACAGGCAAAATTATAGCTTTGTATATTATCATTTTTATGTTTTTGGACAGCAGACGAGAAGACAAAAGGTTTTGGACTGAATGGTAGCAAGCATACCCGAGATCAATCTCCTCTTAATTTCCTTCTGAATCAGGTTTCGACCTGTTGTCGTTGTTCCCAAATATCTGAATTGTGCCACATTTTCAAAAAATTTGTTTCCTACCTTTATGTCATGATTTTGCCCTACTTTTGGCGACGAGATAGAAAATACTTTGTTTTCTCTGTATTTACTTCTGGACCAACCTGTTTACTTGCGTCAATTAAAGTTTGTGTGTTTTCTTTGTGGTATCTACATTATCACCCAGTAGATTCACATCATCGGCATAGGCCAACAGCTGATGTGTCCCGTTTAATTTCAGTCCCACCTGGTTTCCTTGGACCTTCCTAATGGAATATTCTAAAGTAAATTTGAAAAGGAGTGGCGATAAAGCATCTCCTTGTTTTAGACCATTCTGGATAGGAAACTTATCAGACAAATATATACCTACACGGACTTTACTATTCGTTTCGTTTAAACACATTTTAATCAACCTGGCTCATGGGTATTAAAAAACTCTATTAGAATATCGTACAATAGTTCCCGCCTAACTGAATCATAGACTTTCTTGAAGTCTATGAATAGCTGATGTACTGTATCACTGTACTCCTATTTTTTCTCCAGTATCTGACGAATGCAAAAGATCCGATCTGTAGTTGATCTGTTACGTCGAAACCCAAACTGATGATCCCCAATAATTTCATCTATATATGGACTTAACCTTGAGAGAATAATATTGAATAAAATTTTGTATGAAGTTAAAAGCAGTGACAATGCATGATAATTACTACAGTCAGTCTTATCACCCTTCTTGTGAACTGGCACAATAATAGATTCCTTCCACTAATCAGGCAATTTTTCCTTATGCCAAATAGAAGTAATTATCTTGTGGATCTTAGAACGTAATATTTTGCCTCCTGCTTGAATAAGTTCTGCCGGAATTTGATCACTATCTGGCGAATTATACCGTTTCAAATTTGCAATAGCACTTTCAACTTCAAAAGGGCTAGGATTAGGTACTAACGGCTCAGCTATATGGATTTCTGTCTGCCTAACAGCACTTATCCTACGTACATTCAATAACTGAGAGAAGTAGTTCCTCCACCTATTCAAAATTTTATAGGAATCTGCAAGCAGATCACAATTCTCATCCTTCACTAATTTACTGCTAGGCTGGTAACCCCTCTTAAAGTTATTTATTCCTCTATACAGATCTCTAATGTTCTTGTTCTTACTGTTCATTTCACGCTCTTCAATTTTGTCTTTCAGATATTCCCTCTTTTTGTTCCTGAAATGCCTGCTGGTTCCACATCTTATATTGATCAGATTATCCCCATTTAACTCACTTGGATCGTGTTACCATTGCAATTTGGCCTGCTTTCTTTGATTTAATAATTTTGAGCATCCTTCTTCGAACCATGGCTTATGCTTCTTCGGTTGATAATAACCTAGACTGTCTTTGGCAGACATTTTTATATTAACATCTATTAACATCCACCTCAGTTTCCAAGTTTTCCAAAGACGTGAACCTATTTGAGATTTCGACACAATACTGCTCTTTACCCTCTATCTCATCTAATTTCTTGAGATTGAACCACTCCATATGAACCCTCTGTGTTGTTTTCTTGCTCACTGCCAGTCTCTCCCTAACCTTTGCCACCACCAGGTGGTGGTCAGTATCACAATCTGCTGCCCTGAATGATCGGACATCAAGTATACTTGAGTGCCGTCTCCTATCAATCAAAACATGGTCTATTTGATTGTGTATCTTCCCATCAGGAGATGTCCAAATAAATTTATGAATGTTAGGGTGTGGGAACACTGTACTTTTAACAGTAAGACTTTTCGATGTGACAAAGTTTACTACTCTAACTCCATTATCATTACTAATTTCATGCAAACTCTCATTCTCAGTCGTTCGTTTGAAAATGTCTTCCCTCCTTACTTTGGCATTGAAATCTCCTAACAAAATTTTCATAGGGTACTTCAGGAATTTATCAAATACATGTTCTAGTTCTTCATAGAATCAATCCTTTATGTCATCAATTTTATCTTCTGTTGGGGCGTGAAAATTCATACAGCGACCTTTTCATATTTTATAAGATAGCCTATCACTAACGAACTATACCCTCTTAACTGCTGATACGATTCTCTTATGTACGAAGAAACCTGTACCTAATTCATGATTTTCATTCCCCTTTCCATACAAAAATGTATATTCTCCTGCTGCTGCGATGCCACCTCCATCCCATCAGACCTCCTCTACTTCCGCTAAATCTAACTTATATTTTAAGATTTCTTGTGCCACTGCCCTGAGTGAACCTGCCCTATATACACTTCGAACATTCCAAGTGCCAAATCCCATATCCATTTTCTTTAGCTTAGGTCGTTTATCCAAGGAATCTGTCCAGGTCCGAGGTTTTGTGTTCATTTTCGTAGCAAAGTAATTTCTTACGGTGAGGAATTGTTAGCCCCACGTCTAACCCCCAAGCTGGAGGGTCACCCCTTGTCGGCTGTCCGCGACTGCTTATTCAATATATTCGCAGCTTCCCTCCAAAACTGGAGGGCGTCTCCTCCATCCGCAACCTGAGGACGCGCCATGCCGTGGTGACAAATTATTTCCCTTTTCCTTTTTCTCGTCTCTTTTTCCTCTTTTTATCTTCATACATTTTCCTACATGTTTCCCTCAATTTATAACGCTTACTTATTTATTTTCCTTCTTTACCTAAACATTCCCTTTAACTTTCTTTCAGTTAAATTTTTCGTGTTCTCCTCTTACCCACTTGCTTTCCCTTGACAATGTGTAACACCACTGTGTCGACACGTGACCAAGCGCCATGTGGGGTGCTTCCACTCGAGAGGCAGAGAGATGATGGAGGAGCGGCCCTGATGCCAAAATACACGGCGACTGAATTATTACTTACAAACCGCCGCCTTGAGGAGAACTCCAGATTTCGTGGTAACTCAACTTTTCCTCAGAACTTCAGCTGTACTTACGAATTATTACTGTTCAACCGTCTACTATCAACTCCTAAGTTCACTGTCTTTCAGTTTTCGTGGATTTTTTCTAATTGCTCTTGAATATTTGTACGGTATGGAAGTGGGCAGCAGTGTCGAACTTTCGGAGGTACATGCTGCTTCCATCTAAAGGTTGACGTGAGTAGGGCGAGTGAGTGTGTTTTGTGCGTTACTTAACGACACTTACAGTACCTAGACCACGTAACGTCGACTTGTTTGATAACAGACGGATTGCAAAAGATTTGGAAATAAGTTATCTGATAATTAACCGAGGTACTGGGTAAAATGAGGAAAACCACGAAGCCCTGTCAAGATAGCTGCTGTCTCAAAGCAGTTTCGAATAAGAATCTAGAGTGTAGCATCAAGGCCAACCCACTTGGTGTGGGTGTTCGCGTAAAGAAAGACCTGAATCAACAGACCCACGGGGGGAAGAGCAGGGGATGATGCTCGGCCCGACCAATAGGAGCAATCAACAGGGAAATATGACCAAAAAGCGGTAATTTTACGGGCCACCGAATGCACAAAAAGCCATCGGCGGCTGGAGTTCCCACGCATTCACCCATCACACGTGCTCGCCAGGTGTAATCTTGCTTAATCTCTTCTGCTCTGAATCGAGCAGTGAGGGATCCCCTTGGATCGGGGGTATCTTGTGAGCGGAGTGGAGGGGGAGGAAAGTGGGGTATCGTGTATCGTGGGAGGGAGGTGTATGGGCTTCAAACAGGGAAACGGAACTGTTGCGGCTGTTTCTTGCATTGGTTCTAATTTGCATACTTGGAGGTTCCGTCTGCGGCCCAACCGTATGCAGCAGAACTTAGATGCTACCGCACTTCTCTACCAGTGTTTCAGTGTAGGCATATTTCTGCGTCTCAGGAAGGGCTCTGCTGACGTGGAACGGCAACTTAGCTGATACCACTGTATCCTCATTGCCACCGCAGAGCGCTCTGGCTGACAGAGCCGGAGGTACTGGGGTGCTCTAAGTTGTCAGCTCCGTGTATTAAGGCCGAAAAGACACGGGCTTTGAGGGTCAGATGGTGGCGTGAGGCGCAGTTTAGGTAGCGGCTAGTGAGGTCTGTAGACTCGCTGGTCCATGGATCCGATGTAGTCCATACGGGATAAACGGGTGATCTTACCACTCCGTCGTAAACTGAACATTCGGCTGGAAGCAGTCTAAGTGACGAAGCTACACAGTTTTTCTTTAACAGAGGTATCATACCCGCAAATATACCAACAGAGACCTGGGTGAGTTACGTACCATTTGGGAACGCCATACACCTACGGCTTCGGTTAAATTTGTAGCATTTAATGTGCTGAAGAAAGCAGTCTTCTGGGACTTGGCACCGTGTATATGTGGTGTTAACCGACGTTTCGGAGGAACGTATCGCCTCCATCTTCGGGGTAGAAGGAAAAATATAAAAAATCTGTATTTTTTCTGGTGTTAACCGACGTTTCGCGATACGTTCCTCCGAAACGTCGGTTAACACCACATATACACGGTACCAAATCCCAGAAGACTGCTTTCTTCATAGTCACCGCCGTGAAAGCCTCAAATCTTACATATTTAATGTGCTGTTTCCTTCGTACTTCCTTGTTTATTATTCATATTTCCCTCGACAGGAGATCAGCTCTACCCTTCTGCAGTGGGTTAGCTGGTCTAAACACCCGTTCATCCTATTCCGAACAATGAACATAAAAGCAGCATGTGCCTTGGGAACGTCGGAAAAATTGCCTACGATTCAAGAGCCAATAGTAAGATAAGAATTTAACCCCTTACATTACTTAGCGTCCAGATGGATATGATGATCTGGCTGAACTCCTAATACTAGGTCCCAAAATTGGAAGACAGTCATTTCTGTAACAGTTTGGGCGGAGAAATAGACGTTGTATCCCAGGGAATAGGCACACTATGTGTAAGAACGTGTCAGAACACGTGAGCATGGAGAGATTATGACAGATGATGTCAGCACACGAACAACACTAGACAAGTGATGTATTAATGCTGTTTACATTTCAGGTTGCTTCTTTACTTTACACATTTGTGTTTATGTGAACGCGGAATTACAATTCAATTTCATACTCACCAGCCTATTGTCATGAAGCCGGTTAGAATGCGGTTTTGTTGTACGATTGTCATATGTGAAGTTGGCTGGTGAATTAATTAATTTAAGCGGACAATTTAGGATTACGACTCAATTTATTTTGAGGTTAATTACTTAAAAACGTATCTTCCAACAAGGGAAACACAGTTAACAAACCTTGATGCACTGCACTGAATTAAATCCAAATTTTGTTACATCCTGAATGGAAGAACAATGTACAGAGAACAAATATAACGTTAACATGAAATTATATTTCGTAGAGATCCCGTCCATTCATTGCGGGATTTCTTAAGGCCAAACCAGGGATTCACTAGCAATTTGACTTTAATCGAGGGCCGTCGCAGGTACGCTAGTTTCATTCTGACTACCAAAGAATCGGCCGTAAGGACAACGCTTAAATTTCACTGGTTATCTACGTTTGTGGAGTGATATATTCTTATTGCACACGTGATAAGTGAAAATGATTACGTCTTCCGGTCAATGAGTCTTCCGGGTTTCAAAGTGGCGCATGGTTGTCCATAAGTCGGCCTGCAGATAGGGCTTGTTTTCCTTAGGGCTGGAAACTTAATTTCTGTCAACAGTAACAAGAAAAGGCCCAATTCTCCGTTTGCTTTCCTGCAGGAGCAAGAGATTTGACTGGTGTAGAAGCAAGCGACTGGAAAACACAGTCAGGGCCGCACCGTTGCACCAGCCAATAATTACCAACTTATTTTACAATATCGCTGCTTTGTAAGTTCTGGAACTGAAGAGTTTAAATATTTGTGTTGAGGGAAGAGATCACTTGAAAGACCAAATGCGTAAAGGAGAGTATTTGTTAAGAGACATCTGACGGAAATAATGCTGACCGTGTGGACTGGTATGGTCTTGATGAGGATAGGGTTCAGTGATGGCCTCTAGTGAATATGGTACTGAAGCTTCGTACTCCACAAAAGGCAGGGAATTATTTGATTTGCTGAACGACTATTGGGCTCTCAAGATGGACTCTCTCCCATGCAGTTAGTTACGGCATATACTAGGATGGGTACGAATGGTGAAATGGTCGCGCTGTGGATGGTGCGGATGTAGTTCTCTGGAAGATATGCGCTTAAGGGCAGCCAGTTAGCGAAATTCGGATTCCTTGCCGCTACGCGAACGTGTTCATACGTTGCCTGATGAGCTGAATTATAGAAGGATAGCGTAACAAAGAAAGTAGAGCTGCACTCGTCTGGCAGGCACACAGATTTCGGCTGTTGCCGTCTATTTATTTGTACAGACACACAGTTGTATTCACAATATGTAAAACTATGAAAATGTCATGGAAAGGAACCATAGAGAAATTTTCCATGTCGTCGTAGAGACGACCTTTACAGAATTTACTTACTTCCTCCTTCCCAGAAGCCAGTAATTCAAAATCGTCAGAAAGTTAGGAGTCAAAACAATATTTGTTGAAGCAGCTCTGCTTGGGAACTTACTGCAGCCTCCTGATTAATTCGAAATTTGTAAAAAACCACTCACATCCACTTAGTGTCGAGGTGAAGAACCGTGGAGCTATACCTCCACTTCCCCATACGTCTTCACGGCGTGGTATTGTAGGACACTTTCGATGGAATCTGGGATTGAAGTCCTGTTAGAGGCATGGATGAATGTCTGCATGATTGTGTACTGTGTTGTCCTGTGTTAATGAAGGCCTTGGAGCATACCGATTTCCCAGACAACGAATCATAAGAAACGTTTTGTGGATTCATAATTTTAGAAGGAATTCTAAATCGTATATGGACAAAAAGAGAAATCCATGGCAGCTGAGGAAGATCAACAAACTGCCTGAGAAAAGTATAACTTTGGCTATGTTTTCGGGCGCTTAAAGACTTCCTAGGTTCTGGAGTAGAGGCTATTTTACAACCCACTGTACAGAATTAGACAGCATCTTTATCCTTGTGAGGGGAGGAACAAGCGACACTGTAAGGGAGGGTGAGGTAACAGAATACATAAAACCGTCGCCGTGCCTCTTTCACTTGCCTGAACACTGATACAACACACATATGTTGATATTTATTTGGGGAGAAGAAGGTAGTGTAATAGAGACCTGAACGCGCCAGATGGAAGCTATATAACGTATGGACTCAACGCCATCTGGTGCCAGAGGAGAGTCGTACTGACAATTAACTGCCGCCTCTCGCATAAATACAGAACCAGCTTTCTGCCCAAGCAGTCTGCGAGACATATGTGGCTAAGTTACACAATAAGGTGTTCTGACGTAAATCTGTTAGTTTATACCAATTAATTATGGGATGAAACTAATTTCTAGATCAAGGCTAGTATTTACAAAAGATCTGACGCTCAACGCAAAGTTTCTCTCCCAGAGTGGTTGGACTGGTGCATGAGTGTGTGGACTGGTGACTTCGTTTACACTCTCAGAGGTATTTGCTATTTCTGGACCATTTGTATGAGAGGTTTTAGTGAATGCATGGCAGATAGGCAAGCGAATGTGTAAGTGAAAGAATGAATAGGCGCGGGAGAATGAGTGGGTTGATTTTGGAATCAAAATATTGAAGTAGGCGCAATTTCTGCCGAGTCGCTTACAACATTCTATGAACGAAATGAGTGAAAATCCAATTCTCAAATTTCTGTCCCCTTTCAACATAAAGCAGCCACCAGAGACCGTCCTACTGGAGGGAGAGAAAGTATATTGCACATCTTAGCGACAGACTTATGGAAACGAGTTACTTGAAAAGGGTGGAACCCAGAACTGCCTCGTGATATTCTTCTCTGAGTGGATCTCTTTATGTGCCTCGCGCTGGGCAGAAAGTAGGCCTTGGTTTCTGCCAGATACCGCACAGAAACGATTGAAAATATTTCTTCCACTGTTACGTCTTTATTCAAACCAATAAACAGAATGACCTCCTAAGACGCTTCGCCACAGATGTTTCTTCTGCCACATACGAAAAGCACCATCGCGTTGGCTTGCCGGCAACGCATTCGACTTTCATTATAAACGACTCTTTATCACAATTCAGTAGACAGGAGACATGCCCCAGTTGTGATTCGGGCCGGGTACACCCCAAAATAATTAAGGACACTTCAGATAATCCGCATTGTGACATATTAACATGGACAATAAAAAGTTTCCTGCGAGGAAGCGGTATAAATTAAAATGACTTAAGATGGGGTCGAAAGGCGGGCTGCTGTGAATGTGTCATTAAAAGTTCATGTTCCATAAAATATATGAAAGGCTGACTGACAAGACTGCTAGCTTTAATGTCGAAGACTGTCCGGGGAAGAGCTACTTGTGATTTTAGGGTCTCACAGGAGTAGAAAAATAGATTTTCGTCTTCCAGTTATAATACAGCGTTGTCTCATATTTAATGAAAAACGTTTCGGAGAGACATGTTGCCTCCATTTCCAGGGTAGATAATGGATGCAGTATGCTACCCAGAAAAGGCAATGACCACTCACGAGAATATGCGGTGCCGCGACCCAGAAGACCACAGTTCAAAAAGGAAAATACAGTCGGCTGATATTACATACGTTCTCAGAACTTGTCTGGAGGGACTGAAAAAGACCACGAAGAACTTCAGTTACGTTATGCCAGATGCGGAGTTAAAGATTCGAACACATAACCCCACGAATACGAAACAAGATGGTAGACACGCACTCAATCATGAATTTACACTGACGAAGGCCTTTGGTTTCGTCAGATCCGGTACGAGACCTGCCAGATTTACACAGAATGCTACCAATGACTAAACTTGTCCCGTTAATCGCAACATGGGGCAGTCTTTATGTGAAACAGAAGTCAGCACTACAACCGCGGTACCACCCCACAGTAACAATTCGCAAAGCACAGCAATATCTGTCCGCTCCTGGAAACGCCAAGAAGAATTAGGCAACTGTGCTGCAACATTTGTCACGTATCTTTCAAACCTCGCTATCTCCACACTCTCCCAGAAGCACAGATGGTATAAATTTAAATGTAGTTCACTTCTTTAAGCGGTACAGCCCTCAGAGACGTTTATAAAGAAACCGTACATTTTTTAACTAAAATCTATCGTGCTGGGAACAGCAGGTGTTTGTAGTAACGCGACTGCAAAGGCACTCTCCAGCAGAGTATACATGATTTCCAGACGTGGCATTTTTCATGCGTCATTACTACAGATATTCACTTATAATAGATGAAAAACCGATGTTGCAAGCTTGTCACGTTGCACAGCCATCTTCAGAACTCATCCCACGTCATTTAAGTATAATCCCCGTTGGCCTACTTACAGGAGCATGGCTGCTCAATGTAAGAATCAAAACTCTGACGGCAGATCCGATAATTGTAGTAAGTCTATTTTCACAGTAGAATAGAGTAAATGGAAGCAAGACAGGTTCAAGCAGTGCCTCAGTGCGGCATGAAGTCTTGCATATTTCAGGCGGCGAGGCTACCAGAACAGGCGCCATTAAATTTAGAGACTCCAGATTTCCCATGATTACAATACATTGTAGAATCGTCACAACATCCAGCTGGGAGGAATACAAGACGAATAAAAAGAACTGCCAATACAAAAGAATTTCACAAGAACCGGAACAATAGTGATACCAGAAGCACATGGCAGTCCGAATAGGAGGTTATATCGCTCGAAATTTATTCCCTACTCACAACTTCCAAATTGCCATGAGTTTAGAAAAAACTCATATTAAATTTCTAATTATGACACTTTTGAAAACAAACAAAATTATATAAGCAAATGAATGAATATGAAATTAGCAGTCGTTAATTGATTGTAATTACATTCATTTAGCGGTAAAATATACTTACACTTATGGTACTGAAATCTAACTTATCTTCCTCTTATCAAATTAAAAAAATTAAGGCATAATTTGGAATAGATATCTCTTCTCTTACACCTCCATGATCTCCAAAAGCACGGAACTAATTTCGCTAAAATTCTGTTTAGCTAGAGAAACAGTATGAAAGTTTACATTAAGACTGCAATACACGGTGTGTTATGGAGACCCCGTAATTTATGAACCCCGAAGTGTGGTCCACTCCCATATCCGAAGGACCCGTATCCCTGAGATAAAGAACTCATTGCAGCAATAGTCGTGGCAGCTGTGCATCTGTGGGCGGCTACAATGTATCCCCCATTTCGTTGCTAGACAACGGCTAGATAAACACGTTCCCGTGGCAATTAATACACGCAAAAATAGCAGAATTGTTGGATATCTGTGTCCGTGGGTTTGTCTGTGTATCCCTATATCGTTGCTGGGTTAAAATATTCCCACGGTAACAAAGAATTGTTGGAAGTATCGTTTTCTGTGCGGTCCGTGTTGTATTAAAGAAAGGAGGCGATCAGTTCTCCCCAGAAATTTTCCATTTCTTTATTTTTCATTCTGTTTAGGATATAAACTGGGAAATAATTCATAGTTCAGTAAACATAACTTAAGGCACAATAGATCACTGTAGGTCGCGGTGCAAGGGCCAAGAAGGCCCACCGCTTATACATTCATTCATTCAATCACGACTTAGTAGGAAACTAACGTACTTTTATGCGACCCAAAAGAAATAAGGGAATTCCGGTAATTTTGATATGTTCATGAAATTGTCCGCCGTTAGGTTTATGTTACGAATCTGACTGACTCTAGGTCGACACTCATCAATCCAATACGACACTTTTGTTCACATGATAACATGTTTTCCTATGGTTCCTCTTTTCATATTACTGGACATTTCCCATACTTCTCCCCATGCGACCTTCATAGCCCAACCTACCATAACCTCGTAACAGTACTTGAAGAAAAATATATATTATGCAGTTTCTCGTTATGCAATATCATCATTCATTCTTTTGTATAATTTTTATATAATTTTTTATAATATTTATATTTTTATAATATACTCTTCTCCTTCTGCTTTTTATATTTTCATGGACTGGGTCCTCTGGCTTGTTCCATTTCATAATTAATTCTGAAACAGTGAATTTTTACTTTCTCATATGGGTACTATACATAAAAGGCAACGTGACTGTGAAAACATTTGATTCCGAAGTTTATATGTTTCCAGGTCTCCGCCGGGAATATGAATCAGTGATATTTGAAATGCCGTCTCCCTGTATCCATGTAGGCATGTATGATCGTTCACCCATCTAACAAAGCCATTATCAGGCGCGACAGTGGTGAAGATATATATTGCCAAGCAGCCTTTTTTCGGTCGAGCTAGAAAATATTGCGACATGAAATTCATTGCTAGGCAAAGCCAGCAACATATACACACGGCCAATAATACTACAACAGTGATTTCTTTGTGTCCGAGCAGGTTGTTTAGGTGCAATGACGTCACTTAAACAGTGCTTAGAGATCACGTGATGTGTTTTCTCTAGGTTCAGCCAGCGCGTCAATGGACTGGCTGAACAGCGATTACGTCACATATGTTTTCTATAGGTCTAACCGCCAATGGACTGGCTGGATAGCGATCATGTGACATGTTTTCTGTGACGTTTCTCCGTGTTGCATCTATAAAATTCAATAGAATTCCGAAGAGAGAAGCAAGCAATAAGCCTGAGGATAGCAGAAGAGTACAAGAAATCTACTTGTGAAGACTAAACGTGTGAACTGAAGACTTGATGTGTCATGTAGTACACAGTGATATCTGGAGTATGACTGATATAGTGCTTGTGTTAAAATCCGTTGCCAGGAAACGGAAAATGACACAGTGAAGACGTAGCCATTGTTAAGGTCTGTGACCTAGCAATGACTAGTGCAAGCAGATGTTGAAAATGATATTTATGTGTTATAATTACAGTAATCTTAAGAGTGTTATAATTAATTGCAGTTACAACCTGTAAGTTATCAATAAATCCAATTACCAATCCGAACCCCGTCTTTAATCACTAATACACGTGACAATATTTATCTGATTCCGAAAGTGGGTTAAAATTCCTGGAATCTGAAAATGACATTTAAATATTTATTATCGTAACGGTAGACACGATTTTCTGTATCTACATCCTGCAATATACGGGGCGATTCCAAATTATTGTCGGAGTCTCCGTGGCCTACAATTTTCAAACCGGAAAAAAGAAACAAAATAAAACTGCGCATGTCGAAGTTGTACAATGTGTGCTAATGACGCAACTGAAAGCGACGGTGGTTTGACTTGTGCCTATTCTTCGTTAGCCATAAAAACGATACTGAAAATCACACATGTATCTCTGATCTTGTGCCAATACAAATCTGCTGGACCATAAATACCAGATTCAAATTTATGAACATTTACACATCAGGCCTGCATATTTTCATTCGTGAAATGAATAGCAGGAATGGCAACGGTTAGAAATCCACCACGTTCATTTCAGTCAGTGATTAACAATAATTCGTATTAATTTTACAATATTCAAATAGTTTCTTAAAAACATCCTTAAAAAGTTGCTGATTTACTTCCAACAGACTTGACTGACTGCCCTAGTTACTGTTTGACTGAGCAATGGAAAGTACTGTAAAGTTAATACCAATTTCCAGGCCACAGCTCCGTAAACATGTCCTAACATGCGACAAGAGGACAACTCTAGGACACGCCCGAAATATGCGCACGCATATGTCCGTGGTGACGTCACGCAGCGGTAAGTGGTCATATGACATGTGTTTTCTGTGATGCGTGTCCGTTCCTCGACTATATAAGTGAGCAGAATTCCTAAGCTGGATATAGTAGCGGCACAAGCACGCGAAAAAGCAAGCAAGCAAACAAGAGATAGCCACGGGAAGTTCGTAGTTGAAGAAGAACTAGAAGTCGGACTGTGAAGGCTTAACGTGTGATTAGAAGATTTTATTTACTTGTAATATTTGCAGTGTGCAATTCAGTGAGACAGTTATAGTTCCATGAGGACTAACGAGATTATTGTGGAGAGATTGTAAATTGTGCAAATCAGTAATAGTGCTATAATTATTTGTAGTTACATGTAAGTATCCAATTAATCCAATTACAAATCAAAACCAGCGCCTTTAGTCACTGTGACACGTGACAGTATGTAAAAAGAACAGTGAGGTTACTACACTTACGTGATTACGTTATATTTAATTTCTCCTTCTATCCGCCAGCGTCTTACTCCTTCTTGCAGGCCAGTTCAGAATGGCGTTTGTCCATAATAAAAAGCGTAATTAATTATTTTGACACTTATGTTGTTTATCACTTTCCCATATATGGAATATTGGTAACCTACAAAACGGCCAGCCAGGAGTATGAGATAGAAGATGTTTTGATCCGCGCTTCGCTTTTCCTTGGAGAGACATTCAGTAACAACACAGTAATAATAAATTAAATGAACATATATAATGTTTACCGTCAATGCAACAATACCTTATTATTTATTTATTTAGAACGCACTACATGTTTCGACTTCAAATGGATCATCTTCAGGCGCTGCAAGTTTCTCACATACAATTACCGAACTGCAAAGTTAACATTCCAATTTTTATAAATGGTCCGTACAAGTTAGTTCCCACTGAATTCACAAACTAGATAAAACTTAGACTAGACTTGGGTTAAAATTGAATACAAATCAGAATAAAAATAGTACATGTGATAAAGTCTTATACATAACAAGTTAAACCAAATTTAATAATTAGGTGATACTAGATCTACAATTTGATATTTAAAAATGGTTTAAAAATATGTTCATTATATGTACGCAACAGGATGCAATCCTTAAAAATAACAGTAAATGCAACTGAAGCAGGCCTAACTACGGAACTTGTTTAACTGGCAAATAAATAGGGAAATATACTAAATAACGAGAGACAAAAAAGAAGATTGAAAATATAGCTTACAGACAATAGAGTTGTAAGCACTGAGTTGGGTCTCTTGTTAAGTCTACAATAAATTAGTGAGAATTCACACATTACAAAATTAATTTATTCGACCATTAAGATAAATACTTAAGGCCGAAATGCGATCTATGCGGTCAGAGTTGGATGATAATATCCAACATCGAGTTGAAAACATCTTGGCGATCGTTGAGCACGACAAACAGACTCTCCGGTCAGAAATAACTGAGCAGATTGAAGTGTCCCTCTGCGCGCGGACAGATAAAATCCAGGAAGAGCTAACGGAAACATCTGCAGCAATTGACGAAACCAAGCGCGAGTTCCAGGCCCGGTTAGACATAGTGCAAATGAAGGCCGGGCGGGGAAATACAGCAACGATCGTCGCGAGCACAGCTCAGCCACCGACATTCTACGGGAATTCAACGTGGAGCGTCTTCCGGCGACAATTCGAGACCGTAGCAGAGCACAACCAATGGACGGATAAGGAAAAATCAACGTACCTAATTACGGCCCTGAAGGGTCGGGCGGCGGAAATACTACCCGGCATTCCGGCAAATACAACTTACGAGGAAACTCTTCAGGCTCTAGAGGACCGTTTCGGGGACCAACACTTTGCAGCTGCTTACCACTGCCAGTTAAGAAC
>NW_019730585.1:637479-649455 GCF_002891405.2 Cryptotermes secundus | reverse complement strand
GCAACACAACACCTGAAGCTTGCCAGTGACCGGATGAAAACTCGGTACGATAAACTGGCCAACTCCGCAGGTTACGACGAAGGCGACCGAGTCTGGCTCTATCGCCCAACCCGCAGAAAAGGGAAATCGCCGAAACTACAAGCATCATGGGAAGGTCCTTACAAAGTAGTGACCCGGATAAATGATGTGGTTTACCGAATCCAGAAGACCCCTAGGTCGAGGATGTTGGTTGTACACCTCGACCGGCTTGCGCCTTATCATGGAGCTGCTCGAGACGAGCAACCATAAAAAGGGGGAAGATGTAGCGGTTGGAAAGCAGAGCAACGGGGAGAAGAGAAACAGTAGAAGGACACAAAGAAGATGCTGCAAGAACAGCCACCGAGGAAAAGGAACGGGGATGCACCGTTAGGCTATCCGGGACGAACAGCCTTAAGGAGGGAGCAGTGTGACATGTTGATCCCTACCGCCCCAGCTCCACGCAGCGGTAACGTAACGCTCGCGTATTAGGCGAGTAATCACCCCGCATCCTGGCAGCTATGCGCGGTGACGTCACGAGCGGAGCCGCTGAGGGGCGGGAGGGGAGCGCTGACTCACCCACCGCGTCACTGCTGGTGTGGGGGGGGCTCCGCTTTGCGCAACATGTCACAATACTTAATCAAACAAACTCCGTGATTTTAGTCCGCAAGGGAACTATACCGACCGAGCGACCGCCGCTGGTCGGCGAAGTTAGTGCCAAATTTTGCGGGTAGAGGGTGTCTCGTGGTCAGCGCAACGAATCCCCACGTCCGTTAATTTCGGACTTCTAGAGCGGAGCTGCTATTTTCTTAAAATAGCTCCTCAAATATCCTCACGAGGCTGAGTGGACCCAGTTCCAGACCTACTTCTCAGAGAAAAATCTGGTAGGACCGGGAATCGAACCTGGACCTCTGATCTGTAGCCAGGAACTCTGACCACTAGACCACAGGGGCGGTCAAGATAAATCCCTGATGCTGTAAATAACTCTGTCTATAGTAGAATGGCAAATCATTTAAATAAAAGCGGTTAAATATGAATTTCGTTAATAATGAAAGGAAAATCAATGTTCTACACAATTAGATTTGTTGCGATTTTGACTCTACACTGCCACAACTGTATGAATAATTTTATCCAAATAGTGACATATCACATTAGATAATCTACACACAGGTTAACAGAGGAGGAGTGGGACAGAAACAGTATTATGAATTTCACAACTAATCTGTATACAGCTCCAGTCAACTGCGTATGATGAGCCGCGAGCGAGTTTATCCGCTTGCCGGACCAGTGCGTGCAGATGTGCGCCTGGCTCAGTCCGGGAATGGCTGATCTGACCGGAGCTGAGCCGGGAGGCCGCGGGCTTCACGCGTTTTCCAAACCGACATCCAATCTCTTCTTTCCCACATGTCCTTCCTCTCCCTGAATATGGGAAATCTGCCACATACCGCTCTGCCAGTCTGTCTGTCTATCTGTCTCACTTTTTATCATTGTTTTCAACATACAAAATATTCGGCGTTGAAAAGATGGTTTTATGGTCGAAATTTTACATATACTCCTCTACATGCTGATCATCATCATCATCATCATCATCATCATCATCATCAGTAATCTGTCAGACGACAGGTCCACAGTCTCTTCCAAAACAATTCCTCCACTTAATGAGATCTAGAGCTTTCTCCTTCAAATGACAGTATCCTCTTCTGTCCCCAAGGTCATCCAGCATCTTCTTACGTCTTCTTCCTCGTCTTCTTGTCACTTATATCCGCCCCTCTATCTTTCCTTCAATGACTTCTTTTAGAAGGCAGTTTCTGCGTAAAACATGACCAATCCAATTTGCCTTCCATTTTCTTATTTCGTGTAGGATATTCCTCTGCTCACTGACTCTAATTAACACTTCTTCATTATAATTAGGTTTTAAGGCGTGTTTCCAATAGATAGTATCAGGAAACAAGTGTAATTTCGAACACTATACTAATTTCACAAAACTGTACTCACTAACATCCGCAAGAAGTATCACATTATGAAGAAAACTTCCAGTTTACAGAATCAAACAAGTAAAATGGTCAAAACTTAAATCAACAGAACCCGTCATGTAAAGAAACATGTCTTCACGACGTACTACCTTTCATGAAAACATTTACCTTTGTGATAGCTACAATGGTAGGGATGATGATCATTACCATGACTGGATGTAGAACTCAAATAATGTACACAGCCAATACCAGAGCTCGTCATTATATACCAGCTAGTTCCTCTAACTTCCCGTTCTCACGACCCTTAAAATCAATCTGATTATTATTTCTCAATCTCCTTCTAGCGCTCCAAGTGATCTATGCTGGGGCAGTTCAAGACAGAAACAGACATGGAGGGTCTCTGAACTCAACTCCTTTCACTGCTATTCATGGCGGTACTGTGGGCGTACACAGATCTGAAGGGGCATTGTGCTAGCTGACATTCTTAGCGGATCGATATTCGTAATTCAGAGCTTAAATACACAGACAGAGCATCAAATAATAAAGGAAGTAAATAATATACAGATTTAGGTATAGGGTATATTTTTAAAATTAAGAATATAGATTAAAATTCAAACAATTCAGAGAATGATAATAAGCAGTTCATAGGAGCGGAGTTCTTAATGATAAGTTGAAAGCCGCAGAGATGATCTCGGAACCTTACCGCCTAGTGCGAGCACATAATCCGAAGATTCATTACCATACTTACATGTTTCGGCCACTGAACCCTTTCATGAGCCAGATGAGCCCAGTATACACATTTACACCCTATATTTAGGATCGGTTTTAGCATTACCCTCCTATACCGAACCGCTTGGAGTAGTAGTAAGGCTCTTGACTTTACTTACGGAAGGACTCGGTTAGGGTCTTGCCCGGGACATCGGTTACCTGACAGATTCTTCGTCGTTTTCCTCCGTCCCTTCCCAAAAATTCGCTGCTAGTACTTCGGTCAGGCCACGGCCGCTTCCTTCCACAAAGAAGGTACAGTTGTCCCTATACTTAATTAAGAACTATGTCATGGGGACACATGGGGGAGTGGAAGTACAGCTCCACCATTCTTGACCAGGGCACTAGATGGAGGTCAGTGGTCAGCTTCACGCCTCGGTCGCTTTACTGCCGAAGAAAAAGCCCGCTGTACTCACTAGGTAGGAGGTTGGGTAGGCCCCAGCGCCGGTATGGATGCTGTGGAGAATAGAACACTCTTGCCCCTACCGGGAAGAGAACCTCAGCCCGTCGCTATATCGACTGAGCTCTTCCGACTCCTCCGCTTCCTTCCACATGCTCTTCAAATCTTCACTCAGCTACATCCACATACTCGATGCTGTTAATCTAAATACCGAAAGCGTCGATAAGTAATTCATGACCGAAACAGCCTATCTATCCCTAGGCCCTGTAGGTGGACTGTTCGCTTCAGATATTCCGTTTGGAATTCTGTGGTCGTCAGCTCTCTTCCAGACAACAATGCCGCAATTCAACGAAACTTTTATAGATACCTCAAAGAAATTTCATATATGGCAAGTTTGGACACTAAGCTGAAAATTACAGAAAATTGAGTGAGCTGCTGCTATGATTTTTCTGACATCCACAGTAAGGGTTGCACTCCGAAATCATAAAGGGAGCGTCGTATTAGAGAGGATTATAACTTGATAATATTTCAGAATACCGAAATACACGTAAATGGTGTGGCCATGTTGCAAGGAAGAAACAAAATCGTATTCCATTAAATGTTCTCATTTTTATTATTATTCTTATTATCGTTACTGTTGCTGTTCACGCGGAACATTAAATGTTGGAAGACTGCAAACAGGCGGATTAACAAAACGTGAATTTAGTGAAGTTACAGTAGAAGAATGAGCCTCGTTTCTGACGATTTTTATTATTTGTTGTTGTTCGATGGTATTCAACATCAAGTGACGCTAACTCAAATCAAAGCAGAGATCTGTAATGCCGATATTGTTTAGGCGTCCGCGTTAATATTAATGCAGAGAGTTATTGGAAAATCAAAATGGAATCTTAAGAATAAGAGGAAATTCTGACATGTCTAACCGTTGCTGGGCAACGGGAGGTGGAACTAGTTACCACGAAGACAGACCCTTGATAAACGGTCGGTTGCCAAGTTACGCAACAGTAAGGAAAGCTCTATCCAGTCCGTATCTTAGTGTTCACCTTTGCCGAAGTTATTCATAGCTTATCTCTAGACAGCAGCACCATTTTTGCCCTACTTTCATTATTTTATAAAAAGGAAAGAGGCCTATTAGTTCTCCTTGCTGTCTGTCCGTCTGTCTGAGATTCCCTCCCTAAATTTTTGTAGAAGCATTATGAGATCACGTTGCTATCTGTCTGTGTCTCCTTAATTTTTGTTAGGAAGCTTATGAGCTCAGCGCGTTCTGTGTGTTTCCGTGTCCGCGACCTACTTTTGCTAGGCAACGGACCGTTGTTAATTATTATTATTATATTGTCACAATTCAGGGGGTTGTTCGTAACTTATAGACGTGTTTTGGATTGGATGATTGGATTTATTGACACCTTATACACTAATTCAGTTTACAGGCAAGTACAGCGCTATTGCTATTTCCACACTCTGTAGTTAACTGTTAGACACACTTGTGTCCTCGGTCTTCGCTAGTCATATCCTGGCAACGGATTCGTAACAATCTCATTGTCACTTCAAATCACACATGAAGTCTTCTTTACACCGCCTGATTCCTTTCTTGTCATTATTCTGCAAATGCCATCTCCGGAACTCAACTCAATCCTCCAATTCTAGTCTGAGTCTGATTCTTACGTCGGCCAATCCATCCTGGAATAAAGCACCCATCTGGGGCTTACGACCAAATATTTATTACTCTCAGACAGATGTCTGTGTCATCGCCTCCAACCGCTCTTCTGCGTAACACTTCGCTTGTCTCTCAAGTAGCGCGTCACCATAACACCAGCCACTCTAGCGGCAAATGTCGGAGCTACTTTGGCCGTGATTGGAATTAAATTTCTATGCGGCGGGGTGAGGGACTGCGCAGAATGCAGGGGCGAGGAAGAGGGGATTAATTTCTGGCACTGCTGCTTCCTTCACATTTTACCAACGAAAAAGAACACTAATGTAACCAGAAGGAAAACAGCACTGTATGTACGAGTACATGACACAGAAAACGATATTACATTTTTGGTTCCAAAATTTAATTCTAAAATAAATATGAAAAAAAACTGTATCAATATAAGAAGCTATTATCAGAGCTAGATGCCACTCGGGCTAAAGAACGGACTTCGGACACTCGGATGGCAAATTCCAATTCCCCTCATGGTATGAAGTCTTTCTTTAAACTACTAACGAGGAATTTACCCAGAAATGCTCGTTCACAAACATTACAGCCACAGAGATTGCTACCATCTAAATGCTGACTAGGTGTCCCCTTAAACCAATAGGTGTGACTCTATTAGGTACTGTAACTGTCCAGTTTATGGGAAGGTCAATTGATGTTTGTGTATTGTTAGGGTTTTGTGAAATTCCTCACTTTCGCCTCACAATTTGGAATTTTCACCCTTGAGACATGCAGCAGGTGGCTTGGGTCAAGCTTGAAGCCAGCTGCCCCTTTCGTAAATCAGTTAACTTAATGCGTAACAAGGCCGAGTTCTTTAGAAATTCTAAACTTGAAGGGGAAGTCATAAATTTAGCAGCGTCGTTTCCTGCTAACCCAAAATCTCAGTTTGACAGCCACGCAGCAGGTGGCAAAGTTCACCCCTAAACTGTACACTAGTGGATATTCGCTTTCCTAATTGGAGGAGAATGATAAGCAACCTCCCAGTCTGCCCGGTCAAACCAATCATCGTCTGAAGTGGGAGGTCCTTTGCCCGAATTTTGAGTAACCAGGACAAGTATTTACCATTCCGAGGGTGCTTGGCAAAGAGACTTTTGAAAGTTACGTTCACCGGGGGTACACGTTTTCGGATCCCCGTAAACACGCCCTGTGGTGACTATTAAGTGTGCGTCCCCAGAACAGCAAGTAAGCCTACATCCATGAATCTGTGAAGTGTACCCCTACGGACCGTTGCTATTTAATTAGTGCAAATTTAATAAAGATTCCATACAGTTAGTTGGTGTTGTGGTGATTTCCCTACGCCTAAAGCCCCACTAATCACCCAAGTCGTGGCCAATCAACACGCCCTGAGAGGAATCGAATTGCTCTACCGGAGCTAGCAGAACCGAAGAAAAACGGTTACAGTACGTATCCGGGTTAAAATCTCGAAGGACATGTCATAATCCTTACCAATTTCCCTCATTCCCCCCAGGCGAAATAACTTTCGTCATAGAAGTTCAGAACTTGAAGGATTTCGTGTCTCGTTTCGTCAGACATCGAAAATAAAGCGATTTCCTATCCAAACCCATACTCATAAAGCCTGCCTTCAAATTGCAGACTTCCGGTCCCGTATACCTCGTGCTGCTAATATCTTCTTTGGGCAATTTAAATTTGTAACATAATCCAACAATAAAATTCAGCTAATTTCATTGGTTAGCTCGTTTTAATCTTGTGCAGATGGTCATATGATCGAATCTTATCGAGTAAGAAATATTTACTGTCTGAAATAATATAGCGTAATATTATTATTATTACTATTACTGAGTCCTACCGAATGTGTAAGAACTAGAAAACCCGAAGTGAACGGAGAAGTTCATGGTGGTAGGCCTAGGCCCACTGGGGCTGTAGTGCCAAGAAAAAAAAAATATTATTCACATTTTCTTTTAGCGGATAGAGGGTATCGCGTGGTCAGCGCAACGAATACCCGCGGCCATTAATTTCGGTTTTGTAGACCGGAGCCGCTATTTCCTTGGAATAGCTACTAAATTATCCTCAGGAGGCTGAGTGGAAACCGTCAGAGACCCACTACTTCTCAGAAAATCAGGTAGCCCTGGGAATCGAACCCGGACCTCTGGATCTGTAGCCAGGAACTCTGACCACTAGACCACAGAGGCGGTCGGCACTAACTTCGCTGACAAGAGGCCGTTGCTAGGTCGGTATATTTCGCTTGCGGACTAAAACCACGGAGTTGTTTTTGTATTCACATTTTATCTTACAATATTAGTGTTTTCCTCAAATTGGCTTCAAGCTCTTGTCAAGCAGTTTCTTAATTGAAATGAAGTGGACTAATATTAGGAATAGTGTGATATTGGATCTAAAGGTAAAGGTGAAACTGTCCCTGAGTTTAATTAATTAAGCACCAAGCTATGAATACGTATTGGGAGTGGAGGTATAGCTCCACCAATCTTGACCTCGGGACTAGATGGAGTTACGTGGTCATCTTCACAACCCTGCCACTTGCCTCCGGAGAAACAGCTCCCGTTACCCACAGGACAGGAGTCTGGGTGAGGCCCATAGCCTGTGTGGATGTTACAGAACAGACACAAATCTTGAGCCTTGTGGGATTCCAAACGCGTATTGCGTCGCTATATCGACTGAGCTATCGTGGCTCTCCAGTGGTAGTGACAGCTGTGTACTTAAATATCTACACGTTTGCACTACTTCTTTGTCGGATATAGCCACAAGCTCCATGCGCCGTCGTCATGTGTGGAATTTTAAACTGATAAACAATATTTCAAGCAGAATTTATTGGTATGTTTATGACCTTTCAACACACCAAATTCCACACTCCTCGTTACAGTGATCCAATAGTTACCGCGATCGTCATCAAATATGAAATTCAAACAGGCGCCATTTTGTCGTTCTGCACTCTAAATAAGAAGTAAAAAATCCTCAACGAAAAGTGACATGTTTGGTGGCTCTAAACAAAGCGTCACCAGTGTTGCTCTAAGCTCAAAAATACACGCGTCCAATGTGTTGTTATTACAGATTTTAGGAAATTCAGAAAGAGATAGGGTTGCCCCCTAAAGACAACGTTCACAGACGTACCAAATTTCGTGAAAATCGGTCAGTTTGCTATGGCGTTGAAAGTAAACTTGTGACGTTGAAACATGTGACAGCGTGGTGACCCCACGAACGTACTTCCTTTGTTTAAAAAAATGAAAGCAGGCTAAACAAATACAAACGTCCTCACACAACAAAACCCCATCTATATAAATGGAAGTAGAAGACGCGTAAATATAACCTAGACCTAGATAAAGTGTGAAGTAATTTTGAAGTTCTCTCACTTATATGGAAGATTTTAAAGCAAGCTGCTTACTTGGTTTCAGTACGTTTTATCACAAATTCTACACATAACACCATTAAATAAAACAGTGCCGCTTCTATCTCAGAAGTCAGCAAGACAGGAATATTGGTATTACTGATGGTAAGTACCCACAAAATTAAGTTGTGTAAAGTTCCAATAGCATGATTTTTTATACTGATTAAACCAGTCAAAATGTTAAGAAGATAATTAGCGAGACATACACAAGGGCATGATAGCATAAAAAGAACTTTCCTTAGAAACAGAAGAGTCAAGCATGCTGAAGTGATGACGGATTACGCTGTCATCCTTATGGGTTCCTCTCGCAGCGAGGAAAATATAGTTATTTAATATTCTTCTATTAAATATACATATGTGGAGAAAAACATGACATGAGGTGGAAAAAGGAAGGCGAAGGAGCAGAAGGGCAAAGCAAAAATCATCTGGCGATAGAGCAGACATGCTGATCAGAACACGGGAACTCCATTAACGTCCCATAGCTGCCGTGTTTAATATGGCATAAGCCATTAAAAGCTCGGTAAAGACATTTATGAGGACCACACGAAAACACAAAACTTAGAGAGCTATTCGACGGCCACCATTTTTTTAGAAGGCGCACATTTTTAATCCATATCTGCGATGTATAGTGTCACTTGTGTCTATTAAGGGCTGACTTTCTGTAAAATCAATATGAAGCATTATGATAAGGGAGAAAATGTGTTTATTAAATTTTAGTGCATTAGTTCCGCGCAATAGTGTGCCGCGTCATGGAACGCGATGAACAATTGCATTGATACTCGTAGATCTTATTCTTTTTTCAGTTCACACGTTCTATATGTTGAGGTGTGTGTAAGTTACTGGACGAATAAAAACTGCCAATGTAGAGGATGTTAACGTGCAGGAAAGAAAAAATGAAAAACACTTTCGCATGCTGTGAATTGAACCTTAGATCTTCACTCATATGTTACTGTAAGAACAGAATTATATAACTATGATAAGCTGCGACAATCAGACAGATGTAAAATAAAACAGACATGAATTACGGTAAGATGTGACAAACACAACCATACAAAATGTTCTAAAGCAGCATTTCTCAACTCAAACCATAATATGGACCGGTAACATATATAAATTCCCTATTGCTGACGCCAAATTCATGTCCGTCCGCCCATCCACCCGTCCATGGTTCTATAGCCCTTGTGGAATTTGGCGGATATTCAGTTTCTTGATCTTTTATTCAGTCGGTAGGACTCCTTGGACGGGGGATCGCCCCTTCGCAAAGCCGCTAACTGCACACAGGACAGGACAAACACAGAAAATAAACACCAGCAGACATCCATGCCTCGAGTGGCATTCGAACACAGAAACCAAATATTCGGGCTGGCGAAGATTTTTAATAACTAGACCGCGCGACCTCTGTGATCGGCACTAAATTTATGCAGGTATACATTAATATTAAATTCCTGAATAAACGTAGCATTTAAGCTGCATATACACACTATGAGGAGAGAACATGAGAGGCAAGGTGTTGGTTGACAGAACAATCTTTAGCAAACAAGTTTTACGAACGAACAAATTTCATTAGTAACCGTTTGTCAGCCGGGAATATAAACTGTAACGGACCGGCAGTTGAGACACACTGTTGTAAGGTTTACGTAGAAATGTCACGTTGTAACAACTGCAATTACGTAAAGTGTTGTAATGTGTGTAACAATTCGACTAAAATGCGCTAAGATGAAAGCATCAGGATTGTGAGCCATATGGTAAGCTGAAGAGTACGGTCTTCTGGGTTGTAATTATTATGTAGTTCTGAGTGAGCTCGACGTTTCGGAGAAACATATCGTTACATTTTAAGGGCCAAAGATGGAGACGACAGTTCCTCTGAAACGTCGGTCTCTCTGAGTTACAACCCAGATATCCACATTTTTCATAGTTACCATTGAACCTCATAACCACCAATAACAAGAGTTGTAAGAAAGGGAATTACTTGAAATAATGTAATGCGAGGTGTATAACAGCGAGGGGGACGTTGTGGAGCACCGCTAAGGAAGCCTGTGGTTTTAAAGCCCGCTCTCCCGCTGTATCCACTTAAGTGAAGTGCATTAGGGCTACGTGAATATTTGTTTGCATTATTAACATATTTCTTAAAAAACGAGAGATGGTCCTGTTGTCAGGTAAAATAAACCAGTTCGCGAGGGTTCTTTTACAACTCCACACTGAGCACAGGAAAGGAATACACCGAGAAAAAAATATATATTTTAAAAACCCAAAGCTCTCTTCACCAACACTCAGAATTTGAAGCCTAAAAGAGACTTAATACTATAAAATGCGGCAATGCATGGTATTAAAATGGAAAAAAGACCAGCATGACAATGTCCTTAGAGAGCTGGATTAGAGAACAGGAAAATAAGAGAGAAATAAAGAAAGTAAGCAGTCGACGAGTGAACGGTATTGCACTGGAGATATATCTTCTTAAAAACAGCCTTCAAGCCTAAGTTGCCATTTGTGACTTAGAACTGAGCAGGATATTTTACTTTACCAAGTTCTTTCCCATAATGAAACTGCATCATAGATTAAGGTTTCAGTAGTCCCCAGAAAACAGAAACCAAATAAAAATACATAATTTATGTACAGAAAGCAAATTACAGAATCAGATGTCTATAAACACAGATTCGCAGCTCTTAAAATCAGCAGGGGTGAATACAGTTTAGCGAGGCTTCTGTCCTGAAGAATCCAATGTGATAACCAATAATTTGCGTGCCTCAATGCACGTATTCTAAAAAGAGTATCATTTGGTACATTCCCCTAATACATCTGATGGAGTGAGAGCAGGGTTTACGCATGGAAACAATTTCCCTGTTATGAGGTGGGAATGAAGCCTCCGACAGTAACGAACACTTGGTTCCCGCAAATACGGGAAATTTCTTGACTAGTTGAGAGACTCATGAAAACTATGATCCATGGAACTATTTATGTACATTACGAAGGTAAGAGTCTAAAATGTTCTGTGATCAGCTGGACTGAGAAATGATAGGCCCAGAGTCGCTCGCTTCATTCGAGGTCTACTTGTATGTAGGGAGGAGCATTTCACATTTCAAGCAGGATTTTGAGAGAAAGTAGTAATGCATAGTGTTTCCACATCCTCAAGAGAAGGCATCAAGCGCTGCCAAAAGCACTTCTGGAAACCTCTCACCTTCCCCTCATGACGAGAAACAGAGTACATGTAAAACACACTCCAACTCAGGCTTCGTGCTAGGGGGATTATACGTACTGTTTCTGGGAATTATTCCATACTTCCTACAATACAAGGATGTGATTCCGACAAGAAAGAAGAAAGGAAAGTGAGAAACAAGAAGAACAGATGAATGGATGGAAGGAGAAAAAAGAGGTTGAGAAAGGAATTAGTGAAGGAAAGAAATTAAGAAAAAGAGAGAGAGAACAGGGAAAGTATAAAGCATATAATGAAGAACTGAAGACATAGAGGAAGATGAATATTTAGAGAAAGAAAGATAGAACAAAATAAAGGAAGAGGGAGGACAGAATGAGATAAATGTGACTAAATGAAAAGGGAAAGTAAAAGGTCAGCGACAGTAAAGTGATGACACAGAGGTCATAAAAAAAGGAAAATAAAGAAGGCAAAGTGTAATAGGGCCGGTCACGGTAGCCGAGCGGTCTAAAGCATGTACTGTCTTCGCTCGCTTGAAAACCGGGATCTTGGGTTCGAATCTCACTCAGAGCATGGATGTTTAGTTTGTATGTGTGCGTTTTTCTGTGTTTGTGTACAGGTAGAGGC
>NW_019730585.1:611582-637441 GCF_002891405.2 Cryptotermes secundus | reverse complement strand
CTTTCAGTATATATTATCAAACAAAGCACTTTTTGGCATAGAAATTACACGCAAGTTAGTTTTCAAATCTGACTGCACAAATTGAGGACAACAATTATCAGTACGTGTATGTGATTATACAGGATGTGTATGTACAGGATGAGTCTATTATTTTCGTAGTTTAATAAGCCACAGATCATCTGGCTTAGAACTAAAATAGAATTGAGAACAGTTAAAGAAGAAAAACAAACGTTACTGTTTATTAGGTACTATTCTGAAAGCAGTTTAACCAGCTACTTAGCACCGACCTGAGAGCATCATGATCCTGCTTCGACATTCAGCTCTGATACAAGTAAATCACCATATTATTATCTAAACCAGTTGCACATCTTAACCGCAGAAACGGGAGGCAACTGAGGATGGACGAATCTGCACACCAAGGAGCTAACAATCTGTCCTCTTCAGCAGATATTATACAGCGAACAAATCTAAAAGGATGAAATTGTTGGAGTTCGGAGAAGCTGATAAGTGTGTACAAAATTTTCGCCGGAAGAGACGAAAGGAGAAATCAGCTGGAAATCCAAGATGCGGATGTTAGACTAACATTAACGTTGACCTTAAAGAAGCAATATGTGACCACGTAGGCTGGATTAATTTGGGCGAGGACAGAATCCAGTGACGGGATGTTTTGAACAACACAATCAACCATCGGTCTCCATTAGAGGCGAGCAATTTCTTCATCTGACAAGCGACCGTCAGCTTCTCGAGATGGACTCTCCTGCATGAAATTTGTTACACGGCTGTAAGTTATAATAAGGTCCATTTCAAGTGCTTCTTATGCTGTTTTGGCTTTACGGCCTGCCTCATGAGGATACTCAGACGGAGCCCGTCTCATGCTCGGTGGATTCGAAACCTGACGGTAAATGCTACCTTACTATAGGCCATATACGCCTACACAACATATCCCGAAGGTATGACACGTTTCGTGAACTCACCACCTTACTGTAACAATGTGCTGGACTACCAATCGATCATTTCTGTGGTCACGTGTTCTGGAAGTAAGACGTTCTCGTCTCAGTGGTGGAACCATATGTAATGGGTAACTGTAATCATTTCATCACCGCCCATTCCTTAAATTCGTTCATTCATTCATTCATTCATTCATTCACTCATCAATGGATGTACAGCCCTTAGTTTGGCACTGGCCTCTTATTCAGTTTCGTAAACATTTTTATACAGTTGGTAGGACTCTTTGGACGAGTGATCAGCCCGTCGCAAGGTCTTTACATACACATAGAACAACATAAACACACAATAAACGCACATGCAGACAAATATGTTTCGAGTGGGATTCAAACCTACGACTCAAGCTTTCGAGCGGGTGAAGACAATTCATGCCTTAGACCACGCGACTACCGTGATTGGCCCACTCTTTAATATTTTAAATTTCAGGTCAAAGTTTCTGCCGTTTATACGCCCAAAAACTATCCCCGACTTAGCCACATTATATGCATAAAACGGCATACTGGGCGGCTTTAAATGACCAGGTATGTCACTCTGTGAATATCTGATTTTCTTGAGAAAGGTCATACGTTACTCCTCATAAACGTCAGAACTTAACGTCAGTGAAGTGAACAAATTTACAGATAGGTCTAATACTTATTAGATTCCTGTCAACATAACGCTCGAAATAGTGTTATGCTAACAGCAATACAATAAGTATTACCTACAGAACAGGATTCAACAGACATAATAAATATTTGTTCCTCCCTTTTGATAATTAAGCTAATTATCGGTAGTGTCTCATCAACAGATATTACTCCAAAGTCGTCGTGTGTAGCCTACATAGATATAAAAGAGTACTAACTAACTCCATGCTGAAAATTTGGTAGCTGCATAACATACCAGATAAATCCCTATTTTATGGAACATAGCCTGAATCTGCTAAATCCAAACCTCCTTTCGCAACATCCTTCCTTCCTTAAGATACGCTGCAGTCGTGTCCTCTCACCTACGCGTCGTGATCTTTCGAGCAGTCTGTCCAACATCGTCGATCCCTAGGGATAAATTACAGTCTTCTACAGAGAGAAAATATATATCTTTGCTTCAGCGCTGAAATTGATAAAATAAGGAAAATGGGCAACAGAAGCATGTACAACATCGTCTTTTGATTCCGTAACGTAACTGACGGACAGCAACTGAGAATTTGGAAGGATCAAGACAGTCCCTTCAAGGCAGAAATTTAATCAGAAAACAGAAAACAGAGACCCATAACGTTCAACTGTGGACAAGTGAGTTCAGGTATGTGATCTCTTCTACAGATTCCATAATGGGGAAACCCCATATGTTAAAGTTGTTTTGAGCCTGATTGCCTTGTGGTAGCTCAGTATACATAATGCGATTATATATCCTCTGCCTTATCCCTAGAACGAAATCTGGAAGGGTTGAAATACCCCAGGATCACAATGAGGAAACCGTATAAAAGACAATTAACTATTACCAGCCCATGCAACAGACCAAGCGAAGCAAATATTGTACAGTACATCAAACGCACTTAATTAGAGATATTCAACACGCCACAGATAAAAGATACAATGGCCTTTACATTATTCGATAGTAATGAGGACCCGAGGACGAGTAGGGAAAACTCATTATGTGACTGGCTACAAGCTGGGCGAATGAGGCTCGATTCCCCGAGGCATTTCTCTCTTTTTCAGCATGATGTGCTGCACCCAGCCTCATTTTAAACACGTGTATAACAGAAAACAAACTGCGTGGTTTTAGTCTGCAAGCAAACTATACCGACCGAGCGAGCGCCGTTTGTCAGCGTAGTTAGTGCTAACTTTGGCGGATAGAGGGTGTCACGCGGTCAGCGCAACGAATCCCAGGGCCATTAATTTTGGTTTTCTAGACCGGAACCACTACCTTTCCATTCAAGTAGCTCCCCAATTATCACGAGGCTGAGTGGACCCCGTTTCAGACCAACTACTACTCAGAAAATTTGGTAGGGCCGAGAATCGAACCCGGACCTCCGGATCTGTAGCCAGGAACTGTGAACACTAGACCATAGAGGCGGTCCATGTATAATAATAATAATAATAATACTAATATCAACACCTTATCACGTGTAACTTTAATGGATTTCAAAGCGATTCAATTCTGTCCAACTACCATCAGTGCATACGTGGTACACTTTGCAAGCACGAGTAACTACTTGTTACACTTACACAGTTATCAACTGTAGAGCATTTATGGCCCTATCCTATCACATCATTATTAATCGTTAATTACATGTCCACAGCGTTAATCATTGCAACTTTGTTTCGCTGATAATTTATTTATATAAATCATTTACGTAATTAAATAGGTAGGAATATTTACTCATTTACCTGTCCATTATGATGTATACACATGTATGTGTGTTTGTGCGTACCCGCGCGGGCACGCTTTATTTGGTAACTACAGCCTCGCACGTTTAAGGTATGTTATTGTTATCATGAACACCATTATGATCATAAGAATTCACTGTCACCAGTACTAACCATCACTGTGATTAACATCTTTGTACATGAAGATTACGAGCTTCTGTGTTGTGACTCCCCACTCCTCTAGCTTGGCAGTGGCGCCTCATGTCAAAAAACCGCGATCTTCAAATTCAGTGACGTGAGAGCCCCGAACCCAACATTTTCGTACATCATTATTCACCATCGCCTTTATCAACATTAATATTCATTACTATCGTGCACACTATTATCCGCTGATTATTCATCACCAAGAACAATTTCAGCCATTAGCATCATAAATTATTCATTATTTCGAATGGCATCCTTCGTCATGAACAGAAACACCGTTACTATGGATTATGTGCCATAAGATAGTTACATAAGTAAAAAGGGCGTGTTTCTGCTTTTGTGTTCCAGTCGATGCAATGTTGACATGACAATAGCCTGAACACTCCTTTGTGACAAGTGCCTAGTATTTATGAACTTAAAAAATAATTAATTTATAATGTAATATACTCGAATAATATAATAAACGGATGTGTCCATTAACAGAACCGAAAGTAACAGAAAGAAAAATATCATGGCCAACACGAAGGTACTATCACTTTATTGCATATGTATCGCTCGTAGAATTGGTTAGAAACCACGAACACAAGCCAAACATGATGAAACGAAATGTCGCCATCCTGTACATTCAAAGTGAAATGAACAGTTCTGCAAACGAAATCAGATGCATTGGTGTAGTGTTGGTGCCAACTCAGCACCGCAAACGCTTCTATATGGGAACACTAAAACACTTTTCAGACTACAAATGTATGTATATGTAGACTTGCTCAAAGTGCGTACTTTACGTATATGCATCAGTTTCAAAATTATCTTCCTTTGAGCAATTCCATGCATACTGTACATTCATACAGCGCTCGCTCGCGTCTCTTGCAATATATTTAAGGCAATTAAATGTATTTTTTTTATTTCTGAAAAAAAAATGTCAGCTGGTACAGAGACTGTATTCCATATACAAATGTAATATGTGAGGCACAGACAGACAATATACGGCAATGCTGTAGAGCCCTTTTAGGCACTGAAGACATTACACTGGCCCTTCCTACATGGCAGACTCCATATACAGCTTCACGAACGAAGACATGTTTTTCTTTCATGTCATTTCCAAACTAGTAAAAATATACAAAAGCTTGTACTGTATTGTATTGTATTGTATTGTATTTGGAGAGGGTGGGTTTCCCCATGCACTTAGACCAACTGTTGGTCCATTGGTCGTCCTTCTATGATATTCTACCAGTCTCTATTCCCTACCGGTACTTGTGCGTGCCATCAGTCCCGACTCAGCCAGCGAGTTCGGCCTCTGCTGGCTCAGCGGTATCTCGATGCTTCCCCCATCTACCAGAGGCGTTAGAGACTACTGTTGGGCGGGAAATGTCCTGAATTTCGCTCAGTGGTCCCCTTGGGACATGAGGTTCTTTTACGTGCCGTAAAGCTACGACACGGGATACGCGGCTTAAAGTCTTACTTCAGCAGTCTGATTTCATACATTCTGTTCAACAGTTCAGGGTTTTAGAAACATACAAATTAAGGCGTAGCAGTACGGACTGAGCGTGACTGAACAAAGTAGTGAAGAGAATATCTCGATACGAGAATTTGGAAGTACCAGGAGAATGTAGCGAAGACATATTCATAATATATACTTTCCCCTAAGAAAAAATCTAGCTATTGTGGCCATTAAACCGAAAGGAGTATGAGCGAGACAGGTGTCATATACGATATCTCGGTTGGAAAGCAGTACATTGAAGGGAAGAGATCCAGGCTTAAATTGTAAGATAATAATAAAACTGGCTTTAGAGATATTTGAAGCCCCATATTATGTAACTTCCTTCACTAAACTGTTTATAGTTATCAACGAGGTCATAGTTTTATCTTTGTGTATACCATAATGTCCTTTGAATATTACGATGCACCGAAGAACGTTAGCTGTTATATAATGTCGCTTTACTGAACCGTTGTACATTTATTTACACACACGAACGCATATATGAATATTTACTGGGTAAACAACGCATTTTGTGTTTTCAGCGAGTGAAAACTGTTTACGTCACAAACGTAAATCAACAGAAAAAAAAATTGTAACGAAACTAATGCCCATGGGTTCAGTTGTGAAATGGGCATTGCGGGAACCAATACCTGCTGCTACGTTTATGGCATACATCAAACTTTCAACCTTTTCATTTATGCTCAGGTCCTGGTTACTGCTAATTCAAGTGGAACTAGTGCCAAATACGACACTATTACGGCCGATTTGGTTTGGAAGTGCTTCAACTTCCCCCCTACAGCCCAGATCTCTCCACATGTGATTTTCTAATTTTTGGAGACCTGAAGAGAGACATTCATGGACATCGGTTTGCATCGGACGAACACGTGTGTGGCTGGGTAAAGATGTGGTTCCGTAAACAGCCCACAGGCTTTCTCAAGGATGGGATTGACCGTCTTATCTCCCGGTGGGATAAATGTATTAACAGTTTTGGAGATTACTTTTGAGGTAAGAAGTGTTCTTTAATATGTTTTGCCTTCTGAACTGTTCTCGTTTGACTTTCCTTCATAAAGTAATATATACAGAGTGTAACTAGAAGTTGTGGGCAAATTTTGGCCACAAGTTCCACATAGCAAAAGAAGAAAAATATTCCATAACAACACATGTCAGGAAACATTTAATTTGTTGATTTTATCCCAAAGAGTACAGTTATAATAAGTGCTCAAAACGTCCTCCATGTGATTCAATGTACGCCTTGACACACCCGATCATGGACCGCAGCTTCCGTTCAAAGATGCGGATAGTCTAACAAGAATTCACAATGCGCCGGTGTAGCTCCTATCTGCTGTCAACACGAACTGCATACACAAGGGATTTTATGTGTCCCCACAGATAAAAATCCAGAGGATTCAAATCTCTTGTACGTGGAGGACATGCAGCGTGTCCTACTCTACCTATCTACCTTGAGAGGTGCTGCTGACGTCTCGCACAGCACAACTAAAATGTGCCGGGGCGCCATCATGCATGTACAGTATTCTCTCAGCCCTAACTCGCAAATTAAATGTTTCCGAACACATTCAGATATGCACATTCTTTCTTGTTTTGGTATGTAGAGCTAGTGCCCAAAATTTGTTCTCACCTTTCAGTAATACTCTGTACATATTGACGAACGGTGGGTGCTTGTGAATACGGTACTGAACATTCAAGTTCCATTAAATTGCTGCTAAATCTGCTTTACTTAGTAACAATCTGAGTGGGTACAATGCCATCATGATATACTGTGTCCTTGGACTCCAATTCGGAAAGCGGCTTTCGGATATAGAAGTTGTGAGCAGCACAGATTAGGTATGGAATTGTCCTCCAGTCTGAGAATTTTCGTCCGTCCACAAGCACTCAGTATTTAAAACATCAACCACTTCGGAAATGTCACAGGATCTCAGACTTGGAAGTCTTTCCCTTGCCCTGCATGAATAACAGAATATACAAGTGTTCCAAGAGAAAATACTGATCATGTTTTGTCATAAGACAGAGGAAATAACAAGATAATGGAGAAAATTAACTACATAATATGGAGCCTCATAATTTTTACTCGTCTCTAGTTATTATTTAAGATCATGAGCATGGTTAATAAGAAACAAATATCCAATTTTAGTCAGAAAACCTAAAGGTAAGAAGGAAGCATTTAGGAAACATGGTGTAGAAGTAAACAAGAGATATTGAATCTTAGGGGCAGAGAAAAGAGTGGGGGAGATTAGAGTATCGAAAACGAAAGAACAAGAAAGAAGAAGAGAAAAAGAAGGAAGAATGGATATTACTGTATCCTTTTTATACGCTTCCATTCTCCATATTTGTTGTAGCTTTTGTAAACAGCAAATTCCCAAAAGTGTATCAAATTCACAATACGATAATCTGTAAGAATTAATTGATCACGCTGTCGGTTAAGGTACTGAAGCAATCCCTGCAATAAAGCTCTTTCACTTAATGTGATTTTTAATGTGATTTACTAATTGAAGTGGTTCTCTGTCGGCCATTTTCGGTAGGCTTGAAGTAAAAAATATGACTTGCGACCCCTGTATTGCACCCCACAAATGAATAATAATTAGTAAGAGTTATGTTGGGGTATAACTCCCACTCTCCACTAAAGCAAAGGGTTGAATCACTGGCACCAAATTCAAACCGTTGCGAAATTGGCTCAATTTAGGAGCTGATATTGGAGGTCGTGGGAAGGGGGTTTCAGGAGAGATAAAGTGAGTACAGTTTTATCAATAGCCTGTTCAATGTGTACGAACAAAGTAGTTTGCAGTTATTGCTTCATTTTCATGGCAACTGCTTCGTTAGCCCTACCTAACCCCCACTCAGAGTCTCTGTGCCTGGGAACTGGGAGGAACTAATTCCTTGCTTGTGAAGCTTAACAGTCGTCAGATAGTCATGAAATTCCCACTGCTTATGGAACAAGAAGCTCCATTACATGTCAATAACAGTCCAACACTGATCCATATTCTGAATCAGATGAATCCATTCCAATTCACAACTACAAATCTTATTTCTTGAAAATCCGTTCAACGCTTATGTATCTGCAGTGGCCATTTTCCTTCACATTTTCACAGTAAAGTGTACTCACTTCTCATGTGCTACACGTCATATGTACCATGCCAGCATGATCCTCTCAGATATTCAGTTTAGTTCAATTATTTATTTATTTAATCGTACATGCTCACTCATCAACCTGAAAGCAAATTATAAAATAAGCACGAGGAAAGGGGAAAACAAAACACAACACATACTCATGAGAAAGACAAACCAAGTCAACTTGCATAATTTAGATAATACGTAGTAATAACAACTGTATTGCTGTAAATCACGCCAAACGGCATGTACTGTCTTCGCTCGCTTGGAAACCGGGATCGTGGGTTCGAATCCCACTCAGGGCATGGATGTTTACTTTGTGTGTGTGCGTTTGTCTGTGTTTGTGCACAGGTAGAGGCCTTGCGACGAGCTGATCACCCGCCCAAGGAGTCCTACCGAATGTGTAAGATCGAGAAAAACCGAAGTGAACGGAGAAGTTCATAGAGGTAGGCCTAGGTCCACTGGGGCTGTAGTACCAAGGAAAAAATACACGTCAAACATTGCTCAGTGAGAACAAATTCATAAGCTGTATATGAACAGTCATCTTTACTAGAACTAATATTCTAATAATTAAGGAAGTGACATTGTAAAATAAGATACGAAAAACTGTTTCATTTCCAAACACGTCTTTGTTCCTATAAACTTTATTAGCAGCTTAAGCGATTCTAGGAGGCCAACTGCGGGGAGGGGGACATAAAGAGCAGCCACTGAACATTCAAAAGTCACTGGTGAACCGAGCTGGAACTATAAGTTCAACAGTTCCCAAAAGGAAAGTATACATTATAGAAGAGTTTCGCTAGGTCGAAATGAACGCGACTGAGGTCGTCTCGAACTATCAAAACTACAAACAATATGGAACATACCCCCAGTCACAAAAAGGAAAGACAATATGCTATGTGTACGATTTCATTAACAATATGTAAATGCACATATTTTCTCACGTTATAAAAATCAAAAAGGCTTCCTTATAATTTAACACGAAAAGCTTACGAATATATGAAATTGTGGGGAAAAATTACAAAAGGCAATAAAGTCAATAGCCAAAGTAGAGCGATAAGAGTCAGGCTTTAGAAATCCAGAGACGCCAAAAGTCATACATAAGTAGCTAAAGTTGTAATAAAAGCAGGGCCAAGTAGAGTACTGCTTCCTAAAGATTCAATGCACACGTAAAGATGGACACAACATCTCTCTTAACTTTAGAGTAATTGTGGTAAATTAACAGAGACAGACCACCTTCCAATCAAAATTAGAAATGTTACAATCCCCCACCACAACAACATGAAAATATCAAGAAATTATTCGGTTATAACCTCAATTTTGTGTGTCAGGGGGGAAAGAAATGGTTACCTGCGAGCAAATTGAAACGGTTAAAAGTGAGGATTTCAACCAATACACATTCATCGCAAGACATTCGAAGCAACAGAGTATCGATACTAACAGCGTCGTTAAATAATCGTGTACCAATCTGGCAACAAATTGCGATAGTAACACAAGTAGTAAAGCCATGCCTCAGTTAAATAACTGGAAAAATAGAGTCCGTTTATCCGACATCTCAAATCAGATTTCCTCATACTGAACTTGTGACATGTTGATAATACCAGTGAGAACAATTTCCAGGTTGGCGTGAGACCTGGAGGAACCACCTGTTAACGTCAGGAGTATTAAACGTTGCCTGCTGGTAAGCGCAGAACCGCCATCCCCCTGGGCTCGATCAGTTCTGACGTAGCGGAATTGTCAGCACAATAAATCTGGTTGGGATTTAATCGCCCATAATAAGGGCGACAATATCAATTAGACCCTACACCTGTATTGTTAATACACGTAATATGCAAATCACATTCTGAAACTGAAATATGAAATGAGACACGCGAATTTACCTAATTTGGTTTTCAACCTGCTGCAGGTTAGGTAAGCAGGCTCCAACGGGTGCTCTCGTCCTTTAAAGACTTCACGGTGGCATCAAGTGATGTTACAGGATGAGAAAATCGAGAAGCAAAGAAGAGTGTTCCTTTTCACACCTTTTCTGTACAATACATAGGGAGGAAGAGCTTCTAACTATAGCCACAAGGATTTCTAGGTCTCTTTCTGGGGTTAGAAAACCGTGAACAGCTGACTTTTCGCCAACTGCAATGGAAAACTCGCATAAAAATCATGGAATACTGCAGAACATCCTTCTAGGACTTCGCAGCAATGTTATGGGCTGCGGCACATAACGTCATGTTTTGTCAACGACACAGTTCAGGAGTCTCATGCAGGGCTTCAAGGCTACGTCGTCGATTTACAGTTGCAACACCTTACTGTAAGCTCTTGTAACATCTTACTGTTAAGCTCTTGGAGGCAACATATTGCTACTAAGCTCTTGTAAGTAACACCTTTTTAATTAATTCGTTTAGTGGGGTGTGGAGTCCAACTGAGTCCACTCAGCACGGCGGCCACTGATTGGACTATTGTACCTGCTCTGGGTGATTATGATAATGGAGAATTTGGTGGAATGAAGATTGGCAGGGGAAACCGAAGTACTCTGAGAAAACCTTCCCCAGCGCCACTTTGTCCACCACAAATCCAACTTGACCAGACCCGGGGTCGAACCCGGGCGGCCGCGGTAGGAAGCCAGCGACTAACCGCTTGAGCTATGGAGCGGCCTAACCAACACCTTACTGCTAAGCTCTTGTAAGCAACACCCTGCTGCTATGCTCTTGTAAGCAACCCCTTATTCTTAAACTCTTGCAAGCAACACCTTAATGCTAAGCTCTTGTAAGCAACACCTTACTGCTAAGCTCTGTGAGCGAGTCCACCAGAGAAATGTTACCATCTCAACATTGCATATACGTGTACTATTTGAGCATGCTGTTCATGCTACATGCGGACAGAATCATCATTTCTGGCAGGAACTGCAATACATTCCACTTGAGACGTTAATAAACAATTATGTGCATTCTTAATGGGAGTGTGGTCATCTACAGCAGCCCTCACACGGTTCGTGTAAGCATCAGACTTGTTTACTTCCAGTTGACGCATATACCTTGCACTCGGAGTCACTAGTTTGCAAGCAACTACTCTTACAATGAAAGCGTACAAGGCACTCACATCGAATGAACTTTTGTTTCTTGCAAAAGGGTTTCTCACAAGAGAAAAGAGTCTTTACTATCATGTCCCCCAACAAGTCGCAGGCCTATTTAGCAAACCAAACACAACGCATCCGCTCTATCAGCACGTCCGCTCTTGTCGACCACTCGAGCAATATTCCTCAATAGTATCTAGCCACGAGCATAAATTTTGAAGCTCGTCATTATGTAATTTTCTTCATCACAAGAGAATTTCTTCCTATGATCAAATATGATCCTCAGTACCAAGTTCTTGAGCAAACTGAATCTGCCTTTTCCCTCTGGGCGATTTATTTTCCTTGACACTACAGCCCCAGTGGGCCTAGGCCTACCTCCTTGAACGTCTCCGTTCACTTCGGTTTTTCTAGATCTTACACATTCGGTAGGACTCCTTGGGCGGGTGATCAGCTCGTCGCAAGGCCTCTACCTGTACACAAACATAGAAAAACGCACACACACAAACTAAACATCCATGCCCTGAGTGGGATTCGAACCCACGATCCCGGTTTCCAAGCGAGCGAAGACAGTACATGTCTTAGACCGCTCGGATGGGCGATTTTATAATGTTTATTTAATCTCCGAAATGCTACATAAGAAATGTATCATGGTCCTTACACATTTCTTTTGAAAAAATTTTTATTCAACAGTAATAGTTTAATTCACTCTCTGAGTTCATATTCGGAAATTCTACCCTAAAGATGGAAGAAGCACATTTCTCTGAAAATTCCTAACCACCTACCGCACTATACGGTGTCATATCTCATAACAGAGTAATCTCTACATTCACCGCCGTGAGAATTTCAAACCTAAAAACCACGAAGATCATACGTGTAGGTTTTCCATTCAGTTACTACGGATACGTACAAAGGAATTTATTTCCTTTAATAAAACAACTTGTCATATGAAGAATTAATTTAGAAATACAATACAAACCCATTTTCATCCTACAATTAATCATATATTTTCAGTACACATAATGTCCTTGATATTATATTGAACTGAAATGAAAACTGAAATTACGTATTTTACGTGATTACGGAAATAAATTTAGTATCATAAAAGTTTAAGGTAGAACAGAATGATGTTTTTAAATGATTAGTCCTTATATTCCTCACAAAGCGAGCAGCGTAATGCGCAAGCCATGTGTGGGACGCACAGATAGATCATTGTAGACTGGCATAACTCTGAATGTTGCAAAGGAAGGGTAGGGGGATGTCATTACCCTCGGACAGTACACACGGCGCGATCGCAGTCAGAACCAAGCACTGCTATGCTTGGTCCGCATTTGGGAAGGTAACATGAAATGTTTTCTAATTAAACATCAAATCTCTTTCCCCCCGAATACACTTCGCAACCTTTGAGTGACGTATACTTCTGTGAGTCTCCAATGTTACCGCTGTGTATTTTTGTATTTCTGATATTGTAGCAGAGGTTCGCCACACGGAAAGAGAGAGGAATATTATTATTTTATAATCTCAACATACGAAATTTCGGAGCCCATAATATAGGTCTCACTCTTTCGTTTTATATACGGCTATATAAACCAAACAGAGTCATCTTATTCTTGAAAAGCCATGTAATCGAGCCGCCCCTATTTATCAGTTGAAGTTTTGTATGCATTTTACCTAATATCGTTAAGTTTAGCATGAAGTTGTTACGCTAAGTCACGGCGATGTCCGCTGAGGGGCAAGTGTTTGTGGATTGTAAGAAACCTTGTTAGCAGAGAGAGGATAATGGTACACAAGGAAGGGTAAAGAGTTTAAGCAAGAACTTCATGACTCATAAAAACGACATAGCTAAACATACGGCCTAATGAAAAAGACTATTAACATATTCTCTTAAACCGTTGGCGGTTGAATAAACGTTTAGAATAGAGGATAAAATCCTCATGAAGGTGCCCGCAGGTGCGGCACAAACACCACATGGCCAGAAACTAGTTCGCCTGAGTATTTTGCAGTTCACAAACTATTGTCTAGATCAATCTTCGGGAAAATGGGGTTCATCTTGATGAATGGACCACAGCTTACATGATGTTTACAAAAAAATTTTTTTCGAAAATCGTGCACTTGTAAGAACGTTAAACCGATGGAAGTATACGGAGATTCTTGGCTATGTTCACCGGTTCACGACTCTGCGCTTCACGGCGACCGGTGCAACGCCGGCTGCGAGGCGCATACGAATTTTTGCTGATGCATCAATATGCTTGTTGGCCGGTAACGTTCGGAATCAAGTAGTTACAATCCACGGATTGCAGGAGGTACTGAAAATCCTGACCCTGTTAATTAGGGATCCAGCTCACTTTCGCCGACAGACTGCAGGAGCCAACTGCAAAAATGAACCCTGATAGGTGGATTGAGCGGCTACAAGATGCGGATTACTGTTATTTTATAGGGTCGAAGCTTCAGCAGTTGTGTTGCCCTTCTTGCACTTCTTGCACTTGTCACTTCTTGACACTCCAGTCTCTTGAGCTAGACGTTTCAGTATTTTTTCTAAGAATATGTTCAAGTCCGGCTCCTATGTCATCTAGATTTCCTTAGTAAGCACTCGACGCTGATTTTTATGTTTCTGGTCTATTAAGAGTTCTGTTGTTTTAAGTTTATTCGCCAATTGTGAATTGTTTTTCTGCTGGAAACTTCTGATCGAAAAATGTACATAGAAATTTTCGTCGATATTTTCTAGCAGATCCGTATTTTACGAGTCATACAGAAATATACGTTCCTCTAAAGTATGGTGCACCATGACGGAACACTGTTCACTAATTCTAACTGAGAACAAACGGGCAATGGAGCTGATAACTGCCGCCCACTGCTGACAAATCATAAACAAATTACCGCGCATGAACCGCAATGCTCGGCGCAAAACATAATGTCGTCAAGGTGTCCACAAATTTAATAACTTCCCTTAATTGCAAATGTTATTGGCCACCAAGCATACTGATTCATCGGGATAAAATTCGTAATATTTGCAATTATGTGAATTTAACACTGTACCCCGTATTAACATGGATATTTTGAGGAAATGGATTGCTAGAATAGGAGGTAGATGGACCAGGATGAGATCATGTTCAAAGCGCGCGATGGTATTAGGAGCATTAAAACTTCGGGTTCTGCTACATGTAGCGTTCATTTAGTTGGAAATTTACAAAAACAGTCGCCAGTAGGCTAGCAGAAAATTTGGGAAAATTGAAATACAGAAGATATCACGACAGAAGATGCCCACGGGCTGAAACCTGCTCTGTTTCCAAGTCGATGATACCAGACGCCCTAAGCAACACACTCTTTTGATATTTGCAGACGCACAGTACTCTGTATGTACTAATCTCGTATGTTACATTTAAAACATGGAGTGTACAAAATCGAAAGCCGAATATCCTATAATCCCATGCCAAAACTCACAGAATATCTACGAACAAATAAGAATAAGAAGGAAATGAATAATTAAAAAATCAGTGGCCTGTAGTCCGCAAGCGAACTACACCGACCAAGCGACCGCCGCTTTTCGACGAAGTTAGTGCAAACTTCTGAGGATATAGGGTATCAAAAAGTACTTTTGGAATGAGCAATTTTTCCAACAGCATAAGCAGAGGCGTACTATATTTCACTGACACAAGAAACAGCTAGAGATCACAAGGCTACTAGTGCCGACAATTCTGAAAGAGGGAAAACTCTATGATGAAGGAATGCAAAGAGAGATAAAGAAAATAAAAATATAAACAAAGAAAACCCCCAAAAGGAAAGAATGAAATAAGTAAACAAGACCAAAGAAGGAAATCAAAAGAGACAGAACTTTTAAAGATTAGTCATTCCATGGGCAAGGATCCTAATACTTGTCTAAGTAAGCCATGTAAACGCCTCCGTGGTCTAGAGGTAACGTTCTCACCTCATGACTCGTAGTACGCGGGTTCAAATACCCGGCGGAGGTCGTCGAATTTTTAAGGGCGGAAAAATTCAGGGAACAAGTCCTCCGGGAGGGACTTTAAGCCGTGGGTCCCGTGTCGTAGCTTTACGGCACGTAAAAGAACCTCGTACCTCCAAAGGAGGTCACTGAGCAAAATTGCGGACGTTTGCCGCCCAACAGCAGTCATTAATACCTTCGGTAAATGGGGGAAGCATTATAGATACTTCTCAGCCAGTAGAGCCGGTCTCGCTGGCTGGGCGGGACAGATGGTAAGCACCAATACCGGTAGGATATAGAGGCTGGTAGAAATCATAGAGGGAAGCACAATGGACCACTATAGGTCTAAGTGCATGGGGAATCCCACCCTCTCTAATAACTAACTAACTAACTAAGCCATGTAAACAAATATTCCCCAGAATATTAAAATATCCGTCAATAGGCGCGTCCGCATCTCTGCTGAGCGCTAATTATATCGTTCCGGTCGTTCGCCTATCCCTCAGTCTATATGCATGAAACAATTCCAGAACCGAGAACCCATTTTGGCTAAATTTCATACTGGCGAGTTTTAAGAACTGTTGGGAAATTAAACTTTTAATTTAGATCGACAATTTTAACTGTCAGTTACGCGAAGACCTACGCGCATTTATGTGAAATTTTCGGGCATACTTGCTAAATCTTTATACAAAATTTATACGATTATCAATATGCATCTGGTCTCCCGATGAAATGGTTTCGAAAAAATCTGCTTATAAACAACAAACCTCGTCAAACATAACTGACCTCTCTCTCCCTTCAACTGACAAAATACCACCACAATGTGCATTATCTAATAAACCACTAAACGAGAGAGGTACGTCGATTCGCCCACAATGTGACCACTATAGAAGTCGGCGTTGGAGACAGGTGGCCTTTAGATAAACAAAGACAGACACTTAACAAATTTCATTACTAGCTATATTTTGACACGATCTCCATACACTCTGTTTTATTTCCATGTATATTGTGCATTATTCCCTTTCATAAATACGCAAGTTCACAGCTTTAATTACCTGGGCTGCGACACATACAGCTATGGCAAGGATCTTCAAAAGAAGCTGTCGAGAGTTCAACATATGCGTGGGATAGTACAGCGAGAGCTACAAAAATAAAACTAGAAAGGATACACATTCATTAAAGTTCATAAGATAATAAAAGACTCTGCGCTTTTGTGTGGAAATAAAAACTGGGCTCAGAATAGATCTGAGAGGAGGACAGCTGAAATAAGGAACGTGTTTCTTAAGACTTATCACTGGATATACTCTTACAGCCCATGTACGTAATGAGACGATGCAAATCCACTGCAAATATAAGCTCTGGAAGAAGGAATCCAAGGCACGAAAACAGGCGTCACAAACAGTTTTTAGGAAAAGAACCTTTCAGACTGGCCCAAAATTTTAGAATTAAGGAGACGGCCGAAGTAATGTTGGATGATGGAGAAGACGATGGAATGGTAGTCTTTGCGACGGAACAGGCTAACAAAAGCCTGCCTCGAAGTAGATGATGATGATGATGATGATGACGCTAATGACGATGAATAATACGCAGCCTCGTATCACTCTGATTTATCGCAAAAGCAACAAATGGAGCAACATTTTGAAAGGTAACACAACCACTTTATTGATTCGCTCTTCTGTACGTTAAATCACGATTTCAACGAATACATATGCTAGCAATAATGAAGTCCGATTTCCACAAAGGTACAAACTGCAGTGCCAGCTATGTATACCATGGCTGTCAATCTCTCTCGCTGCACCTGGCAGTCATCCCGTAACTACTAACGATGACTTCTAAAATGTTGAGGGCAGATTCAGGCAACTTCAGAAAAGTCTGAGCAAGACGGGACTTCCTGCAATGGATCCAAGCAGTCCAATAACGTCCGTTGATACATTTTTATATATAATAAACGCCTGATGATGGCCATATACAGGGGATGGACAAAAATATGGAAACATCTCGTGAAATGCATGCCTGAATTGAAGTGCTTATTTTAGCGACGTTTGTAGGTCACGCTGTCGTATCTGCCCAACACCACTACCTGTACAACCTCCGCAATACGTTGCAAGCTTCTTTGTTGTCTTGTGCATCACGTCAGAGCTAACAGAATTCGAACGCGGGCAAATTATTGGGGCCCATATGGTGGGTGCTTCCGTAACCAAGGTAGCCGAGGTTTTTGGTGTTTCGCGAGGCGCAGTATCCAAGATTATGACCGCACACAGGAGGACTGGAAAACCCGCATCCCATAAATACCAGCGTGGACGGAAATGTGTCTTGAGTGATCGAGACAGACGAACATTGTGTAGGATTGTGACGAAAAATAAGAAGACTACAGCTGCAAAAGTGACTGCTGAACTGAATGTCACGCTCACAAACCCTGTCAGCACCAAAACAGTACGAAGGGAACTCCACAAGCAGGGTATTTCTGGACGGGCTGCAATTCCAAAGCCACTCATCAGTGATCAAAATGCCACTAAGAGGACAGTGTGGTGCCGAAGTCATAAAATCTGGACTGTGGAGCAATGGAAGACGGTCATTTGGTCGGATGAGTCCACCTTCACACTGTTTCCGACTTCTGGCCGAGTGTACGCCTGGAGGACGCCATCCCAAGCTGACGATCCAGATTGTTTGCTGCCAAGAGTGAAACATGGCGGGGGTTCGATCATGGTATGGACAGCCATATCGTGGTATTCTCTCGGACCCGTCATTACCCTGCAAGGTCACGTCACTGCCAACGACTATATGACCATTTTGGGCGACCAGGTGCATCCCATGGTACAAACTTTGTTCCCTAATGGTGAAGCCATTTACCAAGCCAACAATGCCTGTGTTCACACAGCTCACATCGTCCAGGACTGCTTTTCTGAGGACGAAGATGAAGTGTCACATCTGCCGTGGCCCCCACAATCGCCAGATATCATTATTATTGAGCCCTTGTGGTCTGTTTTGGAGAGCAATCTGCGTGCGCGCTATCCACCTCCATCATCGATAACAGAACTTACCATGTTTTTAAGGAAGAATGGTACAAGATTCCATTGCAAATCATATGGGACCTCTATTTATCCATTCCAAGGAGACTGCAAGCAGTTCTGCAAGCCAGAGATTGTCCCACACCATATTAGTCACGGTAATGTGTCTTTTGTTGGGTGTTTCCATATTTTTGTCCATCCCCTGTACGTGTATGACCGAAACATGCAGCGTGTATTCTAGTAAATAAAAACTGATTTCATCGATAAAAATTGTGCTTTCAGTTTTTATTTATAGGTGAGTTTGTTGTGATGGACAAAATATACATAGCAGTCTGCATGATTTCAGGCTTGATGTGTTTGCTGCGCAAAATGTCGAAACACTCATTTAAAATGCATTTTTTAATGTTTTTACTTGAAATCGCCAGTTATCATTTATGAAATGAAGGAATGCATGCAATAACAGAGAGAATGAGCTAGAACTGTTATGAAATGCATACATTTTCTAACTTCTTTTTAGTTTAGTATGGAACTGGAAATAACATCCCAAATTCCATTCCAATAATCAATTATAATACGTAAAGTTTTGTAAAAAGAAAAAAGTAAAGCTATCCCTGTAAGAGGCCATGAAGGTCCATAGGGTTGTGAGGCGTTGAGGGTCCCACATTATCTAGACAATCGGCTCAAAGATGGCGGTAATGTTGTCAGGCTTACGCGCCGGTCTCGCTTTACTCCCCAGGAAAATTATTTAATTAATTCCTGGTACTTATTTCTGTTACAGGCTGAGTGAAACCCAGGGCCATAGTGCGGCTGGAAGGATTAGGTGAATTGGAAAAAAAATTCAATAAACTCATGGGGACTTCAACTCGCGACCTTCCGGCTTGTAGCACAGCCCCTCAACCAACTACGCTACGGCGTAGTTTTGTAAAACATTTTAATTATATTTATTAGAATTAACTCAATGCTACACAGTCTTTGATAGCGCACATCTCAAAACACCCAATTGCCATTTTCATTTTATTTTCTACCTAGCACAAAGGATTCTGAAAACCAATTACATTTATACAACATACCAAATTACAGGATTAAACAGAAATACGTAAATATAGGCTTTTGAAATGTCTATAGGTTTACAAAACAACATACAGAACCTTTTGTTACTATACAAAAATTTTTGAACAAATTCTTTGATTAATATGATCCGAGTTCTCTGCGTGAAGGTAGTGGACACAGGCAGTAAGCTGATGAATGTATTTTGCAACTGAAAACCTCACAAAGGAGTAAGTGTCGGCATTGTTCTGCCTCTAAACAGAAGATTAAACACATTCTATTCACATTTTCATACAAGTATTTCTGATAACTGACATAAAGTTAGTCGTTTTGTGAAAATCCGGATAACATTGACATCCAATTTGCCATGTCACATGTATGATGTATAAAACCAAAATTTTCTATTAGACAGTGTTTATTTTATTTGTTCTGTCTTAGTGTCTTGATACGGTGATACGCATTTTGTCATGATCCATTTCATACGGGCGATTATTCACCTCTATCAATAAAAGGATTCTAAGTTCATTTCCCAAGACGAGCAGTTTAATTATCTGTGATCTGTGACGTATCCTCTACCAATATGGGCATTATTATTATTATTATTATTATTATTATTATTATTATTATTGCAATCTGGATGGCCAAAGCGTTGCTAGGTAACTGACCGTTAAACACCTCACGACCGAATACACGCAAGGCAACAATGGGAGTGCGGCGTTTTTATGCGTTCGGCGCCGCGTCCGCTGCTATATAACGTAGCGGTAAATACACGTATTTCTCTACAACAACAGGGAATGTTTTCTCTGCGTCGTTGGTGAGGTGGCTATATAAGGAGATTCCATACAGAACAGACCTCAGTGCTAGTGTGTGTTTAAATGTTGAAGTTCAGTTGAGTTCTCGTGGAAGATAGTCACGAAAGTTCGTCGTGTGTGATTTGAAGAATTTAATTATGTGTAATATTTGGAGTGATTTGAAGCACTAATTTCTGTGTGTCGAGATAAGTGAATTATGAAGGGTGTAAATCATCGATAGCGCTGTAATTTGAGTGTGATTACAACAGGTTGTAACCAAAGTGTAACCCGTCATTTCGTCACGCGTATCACCTTACACGTGACATTATTATTATATTTTTTGTAACGTAGCCATTAGATTTCCTGAAGACTGCAACCTACTGTAGTCAGAAATTAAGTCCGTGCAAGATTGGTACACTGCTAACTATATGGTAATACCAGTAAAACTGAAGTTACAGGAAAGACGACATACTGACCTATGATTACAAATTTTGTCAATCCTTCATAACCCAGACATATTCTATTAAATTTGAGGGATTATTACTTCAATACAAACTTTATTATCATAACCTCGTTAACCGTATTTTTCACACTGCATTAAGCTCTTGGGTCTAATTGGTAGCATTACCTTCACTTTTCATCTCCGGAATGCATGCACAGATTATACATTACGTTAGTTAGATCTAGGCTCGAACTTGCGTTTGCTGTCTGGAATTCAATTATGTCAAATGATGCCAACAAACTGGAAAGCATCCATCAGAGGTTTGCGGCCCTCTGTTTTCGTTTCTTTCGTCAAGTCCATTTCTGCTATTCTCTTGCTCCAGTGGAGCTAGATTGCACACTTACCGTATGGGGCGGTGTCACCTTGATACACTGTTTCGTATTCAGGTTTACCTTGATTCTAGACTCTTTCCTTCTGTTTTGGAAATTGTTAGTCTTCCGAGTTCCTGTTTGGTACATCAGAGAATTTGCTCTGCTCAATGTCTGATCCTCAGTAAAAACTGTCCCTCTTCTAGATGTGTATCAGCTGCTAAAGTTGTGTGCAGGGAAGTTGACGTATTTGGATCCAGAAACGTTCTCATTAATCATATTTTATTATGGTTTTTGCATCATATTACAGCACTAATTTTATTCAGTATTTATTTATATGTGTATAAAATCCTTTCTCGCTGCATAATGGCACAACCTTTATAAATGTACATGTTTTACTTCTCTCACTTCATAATAATAACTTTGATTTTTAATCATTATTATTATTATATGACGCAATTGAGAGCTGGGATAGCATAGTCGGTATAGCGAGTAGCTACCAGCTGGATGACCGAGGGATCAGAGTTCGAGTCCCTGTAGGGTCAAGAATTTTCTCTTCTCTACGTCGTCCGGACCAACTCTGAAGCCAACCCAGCCTCCTATCCAATGGGTACCGGAAGCTATTTCCCCAGTTTAAAGCGGCCGGGGCGTGAAGCTGACCACTCATGTCCAAATAGTGCCGAGGTCAAGAAAATGTGGATCTATACATCTACTCTCCCTACGCCTTAATGGCGTAGTGCTTAATTAGTTAAGCACAGGGCAATTTTACCTTCTTACCTTATATGACGCTGTTAAGCTATTAAGCGCCTGAATTGGTGACATCCCTGACTTTATCATTAAGAGCTGCACTGATATTGGTATCTGTTCTTAAACAATATTTTTCATCTAAGCTTACCTCAGTAGTATTTTCCGACATTATGGAAGTAAGCAGCAAATTTTTCTGTTCTCAAAAGAGGCAACAGTGCCTCTGTTAGTAATTACAGACCGATAGTCCTTCTCATGTTACTCATGACCATGTTTCGCATTTAAGTTTAAATCGCCTTTTGAAGTTCTCTCCGATGTTCTTCAGGGACCTGTCCTGGGATCTCTGCTCTTCAATGTGTTTATTTACGTAGTTGCCAACTCTTAAGTATCTACTTTTTGCTAACGATATCAAAATCGACCCAGCCATCAAATCTCCTGAGGACTGCAAACTACTACAGTCTGACATTAACCCTATACAAGGCTGGTGCACTGCTAACTATATGCGACTCAGCATTAGTAAAAGCAAAGGTATATCTTTCTCCGAGAAAACCACGTTCTGATCTACAATTATAAATTTTTCCTATCCTCCACCGATTGTATTAAAGACCTGGGAATACTTATGGATACTAAAATTAACTTTTATGACAATGTCAACCATAGTTTTCTCGTTGTTTGAAGCTGCTGGGTCTAGTTCGTAGCATTACCGTCACATTCAGATCTCTTGAATGTATGAACAGGTTATATATTACGTCAGTTAGATCTAATCTTGAATACGTATCCGTTATCTTGAATTCAGTCATGTCAGCAGATACCAACAAGTTGGAAAGCATCCATCAGAGGTATACGACCCTCTGTTTTAATCGTTTCTTTTCCCCAAGTCAATTACACGTATGTATGTATGAATATTGGGGCAGGCGGTAGCGTAGTTTGTTGAGGCACTATGCTACAAGCATGAAGGTCACGGTTTCGATTCCAGATGAGGTCACTGGATTTTCAATTGACCTAATGACCATGGGATCGACTGAGCCTCTAATAGAAATAAATACAAGGAATCTTCCTGGGGATAAAGGGCGGCCGGCACGTAAGATTGACAACTTCTCCGCCATCTATGAACCGACTGTCTAGAAAACGTGGGATCCTCGACGTCTCACAACTCTACGGGACTCCATGGCNTTCGAAATGTACTTATTTTATTTTTCTCACCTGTTAATGTTAACTTCATTTTTTCTCGGAATTGTTATTAATTTGTTGTTGTTATATAGTGTCATATTATGAATTTTGCTCTTTAATTATTTTTGTGTGTTTATACGTACTCTGCTAACTTTGTAACTGGCCAATGTGCTGTTAAGTCTGCAACTAAATAACACGAATTGAACTGAATTATACAAATTGACTTATTTTATATTATGTTGTTTCTTTCTACGTACTCGCGCTAACTTTGTAATTGGTCGCTGGGCTGCTATGTTTGCACAAGTTAATAAACAAGAATTGAACTGAACTGAATTGAATTGCCTTATTTTGTATTTTGTTTCTTTCTTCTTACTCGGGCTGACTTCGCCATTGGCCGCTGGACTCTTAAGTTCGAACGTAAATAAATAAGGATCAAACTGAACTGAATTTACCTCAGTTCTAAGTTCTGTCCTTCCCTGTTGGAAACTCCTGACAAAGACAACGCTAAGTATATCACAAACCTTCCTACGTTCAGTGCCTGTTTTCTCGGCTAAAAATTGTCCTTTCGCTAGATGTGTTTCAGCTGCTAATGTGTGTATGAACGTTAAAGTATTTAGAAACAAAGAGATTTCTCTTAATCACATTTTATAATGTTACTTCCTTAATGATTAAAATATTAATTGTACTAAGAATAATTCATGTACATGTTCCTCCTCATCGCATGATGGCTGGCATGAATGCAGTAAATACATTATAGATGTTATCTAAATGACACCAGTTACCCTCTTCTGTATTTTCTTTTTTCTTATCTTTTTTCCTTCTTTCTTTTGCTCGAGCTGACTTTGTAATTGGCCTTCGGTCTGTTGAGTATGTAAACAAATAATTTAGTTATTATAATACTGTTATTCTTTTTCCATTATTATATTATTTGTACTATCATTACCGTCTGACAAAATATCTTCGGCTGCTATTGCTGCCTATAGGGGCACTGATGTACGTGTATTTGGAACCAAAACTGCTTCCTTTAAATCATTCATATAAATATGTATAAACTAGATTGCTATCATTGTTGTTTAAGTGATAAATTTGTCGTGTTTTGCCAGTTGTTTGTGTGTACACGTGTATGTGTGCATATTTATTTTGTTCCTATATTTGCTCTTTGCTTTGTACGAGCAAGCAAATAAATAGAGCGTAAGAACTGAATTGAATGAATGTATGAGGGGTAGGACTTCTTGGCCCTTGCACCGCGACCTACAGTGATAAATGAATTACTATTACATATCTGTGTTTTATCCTGTAGTTTGTGTACCAAATAAATGATCACTCATTCGTCTTAAAATTTAAAAATACAAAGTACGAAAAACTTCTCCTTTATCTTCTGTGCTCGACCAATGAACTCGCCGCCCTCGTAACCTAGCAACCGGATCTAGATTCCAATCAGAATAAAACGAAATGGATAGCTACAACAGCGCTATCTAATGCTACATAATGTTTTAGGAACCTTAAAACTTGTGAGAGGTTCTTGTGTTTGTAAAGTTTAACAGAATTATCTGCACTCTGTCACAAGGCTCAGCATCTTGAAATGGCTCATTAAAGTACAATATCCATCCAAGAAGCATCGCACTGAAACTGATTAAATCTGCATACAGACCCTTCCCTTCAAGTGAAACCTTGTTTGCGATGCAGTGAAGGATTTTATGTACTGGGAGTAGCAAGTCCAAAATATACAGAGTGTCCCTTTCATTTTACACACTGAAATGTATATGTTGAATAGTATTTGCAAACAAGAGATATAGATAACTCTAGTAAAGCGGCCATCGTAGTCTAGGGGTAACGTTCCCACCTTATGACTCAAGGTACGCGGGTTCAAACCCGGCGGAGGTCGTGGAATTATTAAGGGCGGAAAAATTCAGGGAACAAGTCTTCCGGAGGCACGTAAAAGATCCTCATGTCTCTAGGAGACCTCTGAGCAAAATTAGGCAACACATTTCCCGCGCAAGTAGTTTCCAATGCCTCTAGTAGATAGGGGAAATATCAGGTACAGAGAGCCGACCTCGTTGGCTGAACGGGGCTGATAGCACGCAGCAGTACCCGTAGTGTATGGAGACGGTAGAAATTAAAGGGGGACGCACAATGGACCAATAACTGGTCTAAGTGCATGGGGAAACCCACCCCTCTAATAATAATAATAATAATAATAATAAAAACTCTAGTAACATTTTATAACTTTAATAAACATATATATGGCATACAATCCTGGTACAGTACAATATACTCAAGTCCTCTTACCAAAGCTAGTATATATGTTATCAAGTACTTCTACGTATGAATAACATAACTTAGTTTATGTGTATACATTTACCAAAATTCGTGTATATACTGGAAAAAAATTACACAGCTTGCCGCCTGCTTCAGTCGGTTTACTGATGACTGACTCTTCGACCGTGAAGAGAGATGCGATATTCGGCGGTATTCTCCGAGCAACACAGTGTTACACTCCAGGAGATCCTACACTTCATGATCACCGCAGTGAGAAAGCATAAACACAAGGTAAAGAAATATATATATATATATGCCGAAACTAACAGTGTCAGTAAATAGATCACCCGTGGATATAAATCTTACAGCAAGTGATATACGAGCCTGGAAAAAAACATTTTTTTTCTCACCGTATCAAACACCAACATTGATACACATATCCCATTGCTTTACCAGTGCAACGAAACCCTCAGCATTGAAGTATTTTGACTGTTTACTCAGCAACTTCGCTCCTCCTTTCAACCTCTTCAACAATGAAACATTTGCCATCAAAGTTGAAATGGTTTAGCCGACGCAAACTTCCCACCGTAAATAGGAAACATCTCTTTATGTATATTCTTCAATTGAGTCATTCTGACCACAAGAAACGCACAATAGGACGCTGCTCCGCGGTAGAATACTCCTCAATCACGGACGCCATTTTGACTACTGAAACCAGCCTCTGAACACGTGCATACGCATCTGCTACCTAGACCGCGCTGCTACCTAGTGATACACATTGTAATGCCCTAGCGGCGTAGGGGGGGCATGGAGGTATCCCTCCCGCTGCTGCCGCCGCTGTAATGCCGTGGTACAGGGGGGCGTGGAGTCAGCCCGCCTCTGTC
>NW_019730585.1:523075-611213 GCF_002891405.2 Cryptotermes secundus | reverse complement strand
AAGGGGGTAGATAGCTCCTCCCTTGTGTTCTAATTTCTTAAAGTTAGGCTTTCATTGGGTATTCTATGTGGCTGGGGGTGGACCTCTTGCGTCTTATCGCTGTGTATTTACTCATATGACCATCTCCAGTGGCCTAGTTAGCGGAGCGTCTTGCATACGGTATTACGCATGAATGCTGATTATCGCATTCTTAACCTAATTGCGTGTCCATGTGTTGTCATCTTTGCTCTTTCACTGCAAAACACCTTTCGCAAGTCTCCAGGCACCTAGGTAATGACTTAAATTTTCAATCCCAAATTTGATCCTCAACACACATATAAAACCCATTACGCCGATTATAGCTGTTTTAATTGCATTTGTGACCTATTTACTGACTCTCACTTGTCATTCTGCAGCACAATGCCTATTCTCGTTACTATCAAAGACCATGAAGATGTATAAGAACGTTATGTCCATAAGTTTATGTTGCTCCCGAAATCAAAGTAAATATTGTCATATAATATATATTTCACAAGTTAATTTACATAATGCAAAACATTATTTATGCCTGTTAAGAAACATCATGCAAGTATTTGAATATGCAAAACGCCTACAGGCGTAACCCCGTTAAAAAGTAATGTAAATGTCGATACATACGAGATCACCACCATCAAAGTTCATGAAAATACTGAAACACAACATTTTTGTGTTAAAGAAAAAGGATAATGCAAAAGTCTAAACCTACTCTGTATTACTGATACAAAAGTTCGTTTAAAGAATAGTACTGTCTCATAGGTTGTGACGCCGAGTCTGTGTTAGATATGTACCGGCATTTCGAAGAAACCTGTTGCCTCCAACCACTCTAGAAACGGAAGCAAAATATTCCTTCGGAACGTCGTGAAATACCTACCAGGCTTCATGGAGTCACATTCCATAAGCAGTAAATTTCACAGTCCCCGCTTTGAGAACCCCAGATCTCATGTGCTAAATTTAGTATTGAACAAAATCATCACAAATCATTCTTAAGTAATTTAAAGCAAATAGGTGATCCTATATAAATATCCCATATAGATATAAGAGCACACTAAATGTTCCTGTTAACAAAAGTAATGTATGTACTTGCATATAACTTGTTTCACATTTCAGCTTACAATATTAACGTTCATGTTAGAGGACACACAGAGATATTGTGTTTTCGGACTTTATCCATCGTCCTGGTTTTTAAGATAACTAAGAAAAACACGACGTTTCGGAAACTGGATCTGTTTCCGTCTTCGGGTGAGGGAAAACACCTATTATGTTGGGTCCCTTAGAAAGAGCTAGCCTCAATGGGTCCAGTGATTGAGGGAACCAACAGAATAGGTGTTTTCCTTCACCTGAGGACGGAAACAGATCCAGTTTCCGAAACGTCGTGTTTTTCTTAGCCTCAGTGGGTCCAGTGATTGAGGGAACCAACAGAATAGGTGTTTTCCTTAACCTGAGGACGGAAACAGATCCATTTCCGAAACGTCGTATTTTTCTTAGTTATCTTAAAAGCCAGGACGACGGATACATTTCGAAAACCCAATATCTCTGTGTGTTATACACCATCGTCAGAATCCTATAGTAACTACATGTAAGAAGACGCTAATGTTCCAACTGTTACCTCTTTGTATTTTCGGGTGATTGAAAAGTAGCTAACCGTTTGCAATATTAATGCACTGTAAAAGGGTTTTCCTTTGCATTATTCCTCCTTTTGTTCTCGGATTGAGGCCAGAGAAATTAGCAGAGTGGCGGTCACATGAAAGATAATAGGAAGGGTGGAATTGCTGAGTCACATGACCTTCTGAGAACTGGGAGGGAGAATCTGGATCCCGAGAGAATTTTCACTGACACAACTCAGAAATTGTTTTAAAAATTGTCAAGCTCTTACTCATATGCATCAGCTCTAAAGTCACTTCAGTTGTTCCGAAGAATGGGGGTCTTTATAGCCCCACTGGGACAAAAGATATATACCGCCCGGCGAATTAAAATTCGCATGGAAATTAAAGGTGTTTCGTATTAAAGTACTCCATGACAGTTTTAGTTACGTAGTGAAATCTTTATTTCCCTCGCCTGTATTTTATCTGAAAGGGCCTATGAAAGCATTATTCTTACCGAAACGTGTATTCATATTTGATGCGTTCTTTGATCGTGGTGCATAAAATGGATGATGCTGAGGAAGTCCTGCTTATCTCTCACCAATTTTCAACACGGAAACTAACAAATGGATCAGGATATATTTGTATTGGTATATACGTTAAAGTTACAGGGGACATAATTTGGTTTGCATGACTGTAACGAAACCCGTATTTTTACATAACGTACAAACCGAACTCAGGTGTATTTTAATGATTTAATGTTTAAAAAAGAAGTTATCGGAAGAACTAACCGCCAACGTTCCTTTCATATGACACGGATCGCGTAGAAAAATATATGTACAACAATTCTTCCATTGTTGCATGTGCATTCGTTGTTGCTATAAAGTTTTTACCGAGCCGTTACCTAGCAACTATAGGATATGCATACAGACGGAAGGAATTTATGAAGTACGCCGTTGAGATGGACTCAGGTGCTTATTATTTACATGCAAAGTTTTATAAAGATTGGTTCGGGCGTTCAAAGGTTGATGGGGGGGAGGGTTTCACACACAGACAGCTTGGTGATCTCATAAGCCTGCTTTTATATTTAAAAGTAAGGCAGGTCCGCCAAAAATATATGTGAACCATGACGAAGATTCTGTTATAAATTGGAAAAAAATGTGAAAGAAATTGTGAGCAAGATGAATATTTAAAGAAATAGACAGAAAGTTAATTATTGTGCAATATGTTATTTGCAGAGCAATTAACTTCCAAAAAAAAAAAAAGTCGTTTCTACAATAAAAATATAAACATCAAGGCCAACCACTTATGCACGCAGAATCATATAAAATGCATTAAGAGAATATTTTACTTCCTTGAAAGAGCCTGGAAATTCACAGAGTTCAGTAGATTGAAAACGACGCATTACAAAAGTTCATAAATAAAGCTGTCTCCGTGCTTGTGCACCGCGACATAAAGTCGTATGTTGGGGAGAAATTGTAAAGCTCCACGCACTCTTATTACAGTCATTCAAAGGAGCTGTCTAGTCATTTTTATACGCAGGACAAGTTTCTTGCACGTTACACAGGAGGCTTCAGGGGACAATGAACCGGTCTGGAAGTTGCGGCAAAAGGCAAAAATCCCTTCCCCTTCCGCGATTCTAGCCAAATTCGTCCAGCCCGTACCATGTGACTCAGTCGGATATGGGCATAGCTACCTGTAAATAGATAAGTTGTTTCCAGCATCCCCAAATATAACAAACATGACTGAGGATCTTGTTGTTTCAGTGGTCCCAAACACTCTTTTAAATAATGGATATACCTGTATGTTAATCTGAAGTACGCATGTGCTCCACTGATTGAGATTAGCTATTTCTAATAATTCTTTTCCAATTGACTTATTTTAAGCAACCAAAGTCAATATACAATCAGCAAAAGTCAATCACGTAACAACTTTTGAGGATAAAGCAGTTACCAAGATATAGAACTCGGAACCCCAAATGCGAAAGCGGTTACATTCTTCAGTTTAGGTTTAGGCTACACCGTTTCGAAGACAATTTATGACAGCTACACAAGTCTAAAAAATCGCATCTTCAGAAAATTGCAGGCTCTCCTCCTGTGGTGACTTTGCCCCCTTCCGATCATTCACATTGAATGTAAAAAAAAAAATCTGTTCAGATACGGAAAACAAGTTATAAATCGCTAATATATCAGTCTCGCCAATAACGCAGTCATCCTACTGAAATGACTAAAGAGGAGAATAGCTCCTATGGAGAACTGTAACAGGTTTGAACAGTCACATTTAATAGATATAGTTGGCCAGAGGTATTTCAGAGGGCCGGAGAAGCACAGGCATTAGCAATAATGAATGAAAATCCACTTCTTAAGAAGTGTATTCATCCAACGAAAGACATCTTAGATACAACAACGGTCCCCAAATTTCTTTCCTCTCACTTTTCTGAAAACCAAACTCCAGCCTTCACGTCTTTTTATCTTCCAGTCCGGAAGCAAAGAATTCTTTCGCTAACGTAACATCGAAATCAGTGGGACAGTGATCTCAAGGGTCCTATGGTTTATTCCGAAATACGTAATCTGAAACTTGGGGCACATTACTTTTGCAAACATGTCCTGCATGTGGTTTGGCGATCTGATTGACCTTGGTGTTAATTTGGAGTAGATATACATATATTGCTGCACAGCTAATCACACTGCAGATATCGCACTCGACAAGGATCAGAAATTATTTTCATCTTACTTCCTTAGATAATACCGACCGAGCGACCGCCGCTTGTCGGCGAAGTAAGCGAAGTTTGCCAACTTCAGCGGACAGAGGGTGTCGCGTGGTCAGTGCAACGAATCCCAACGGCCGTTAATTTCGGTTTTCTAGACCGGAGCCACTATTTCCTTAAAATAGGTCCTCAATTATCGTCACGAGGCTGAGTGGACCCCGTTCCAGAACCACTACTTCTCAGAAAATTTGGTAGCGCCGGGAATCGAACACGGACCTCTGGATCTGTAGCCAGGAACTATGACCAATAGACCACAAAGCGGTATAGTTCGCTGGCAGACTAAAATCACGGAGTTTTTTTTCCCCTTAAATAATTACAATATCGGGGGAATCGAATATCTTTGTACGAAAAGCTGCATAATGGGAGTATGGTGAAAAGAGTGTAGAAGCACTTACACTAAAATAATCCATCAGGCTTAACTGGCAGGATATCTTTTATATTGTAACGTGCAGCCAGAGAGCCGGAAGTCCACAGTCGGAAAAGCACACCACAGACGTCTGTAGCCAGACAGCGGCTCGGTAGTTATGTTCCTGCTACAAGGAATAGTTAATACATCGTTACCTAGGCGACAATTGTAAACACGTTCACGCAACAACGCGTATATAAACAGACTATTACCACGGATATATAAAAGATAACTCTTCAAGGAAGTGATTCCTATCCCAGCTGCCTAGGAGGCATAAAAAGGGAAGGTAATTCAGAAGTTCAGAGATAAACTCATCTTTTCGTGAGGGAGGATGTTACATAAGGACTATTACCGGAAGAGTTCAGTCAGAAAAAAATCTCTGGTCGTGGGTCTCAAGGGGCCTGACGCCAAGACGAACTGATTGGCGGTAAACCGCCAGTCGTAAAGTAACTTTAACTCTGACTTCGACTTTGGCTTTTTAAGTTCAGAAGTCAGAAGCTACAAGCGAATTAGCGTGCTTTCGCGAAGCAGACATCGTTCAAGCAAGTGTAGTAAGTTCGAAAAGTAATCTGAGAGTGTTTTATTTAATTGTAGTTACAGCTGTTATGTACAGTTATATACAACTTGTGAAACTGTTCAATAAATAGATTCATCTAATCCGAAATCCATTAATTACTTGTCACGTTACAAGTATATCTGACATCACAAATCAGAAATATATCAGCCTTATAAATTACATATCCATGACTCCTTATGCGGGAACTGTCGGACTCTTTTCATATTATGAGGCCAGGACAGAAGTCTCAATGACCTAATGGTTGACTACACATTTGCATTATCTGAGGAGTATTCTGCAGCATCCAACACCCTTCCGCACCCTGTGGAACGTATCAATTTAAAGCTTGCAGAAGGGTGGGTTTGATAGAGTAGGGATGAAAAGGGGTTTCGGGTCTATATGAGGCTTCCGCCGGCGTAAATGACACCATTAGTGCTTCTCTTCCTCCCTCTAACCCTTTTCCTCCTACCCCCAACTCTCAACCATCACCCCCACACGAATCCGGACATTCTAGATTGAAATTAGGATAAAGAGGGGTTAGTGTTACAAGGGACAATTCAAATTTGGAATCCGTATACTTCATTCTTTATTTAAATAGATCCCTTCATCAGGCCATTTCTATTACATTCTGTAATTAACAGTAGACATTCTGTGTTTGTAAAGATAAGTAGACGTTATATTTCAATGGTACTAGCCTCTTGATCTAAATTACCCCCAGAGAATTCGCTGGTTCATTCCGGTGACATCTGTGCTTTTAGCCAACAAAAGGAAATTACACCCATTTAACAAAGAAAAGTATAGGAGATCTGATGCACGGGTGCGCAGGGAGGATTAAATTAATTTTTAAAGCAAAATGAAATCAGGTTTCAACACTATAAACGCTACACGTTCATTTTAAGTGCCCAATGACTGTACATAACAATTTTTTGATAGCCAGATGGACTTTGTCCATCGTCCAGTATTCTAGAAATCAAAAGACACAACTTTTCAGAAACTGGGTCTGTCTGGGGAGGGGGAAAGACACCTCTTCTATTTGATCACTTAGAAAGAGCTAACCTCGCTCACGTCCGGTTGTGCTTTCAATTTTCCAGAATACGACAAGACGAACAAAGTCCAAGAAAACAATAATTCTATTATACACCATCGTCAGAACCCTTCAGAATCTACTAACATTTTGATAGTTTTAAATAAAAGCACAGAGTTAGCATGTACAATCTATGGTCCGTGGATCGTGTTTCTTAGCCTGTAGATCTGTTACTTTTGCGTTTAAAACAGAAATTTTGTTCCCGATTATTTTAAATAAATACATTTGGGCTTTGGGTTAACATAGGTTCTCAGAGAATTCAAGTTAGGGATTTCCTTAACGCATTTGTACATCTGAACCAGGGAGCAGTGTTACATTATTGTATGGAAGAGACATATATTGAAACTCTGTTTTAACTGTTTACAGCAGATTGGTAACTATATGTACCATCACCTATAATATTAAAAAATCTCTGTAGTTTGTCCTGTTGCATTCACGTGCTTCGTTTTACTAGATAGACAGGGCTTAATTCCCTGAACAGCATATTCCTAAGTTGAACTTTGTGTTTAAAGTGGTTAAACGCGATGACGCAACCGAACCAGATCCGAGGGGCAGAGCTCCCCCATCTTCCTACAAAGTTGATATATGTGACGTAATGGAGACAGTCATACATGTTAATGACGAATGGTTTTAAACTGTTCTGAATACTAAGGGATTCATCATTACTAATTTAATTAAATAAGAATAATTAGAAATTATATCGTAGCCTTAGCCGATCACGGTAGCCGGGCGGTCTAAGGCATGCAATATCTTCGCTCGCTTGGATACCGGGATCGTGGGTTCGAATCCCACTCAGGGTGTGGATGTTTGCTGTGTGGGTGTGTGTGTGCGCGTGTTTATCTGTGTTTGTGTTGTCCTGTGTATATGTAGAGGCCTGGCGACGAGCTGATCACCCGCCCAAGGAGTCATACGGAATGTCTAAGATAGTAAACCGAAGTGAAACGTAGAGTTTCATGGAGGTAGGCCAAGGCCCAAATTTGGGCTGTAGCGCCAAAATAAGAAAACCGTAGCCTTAACTCAGAAGTATACCACTGGGTACCAGAACTTCAAAATTGATTTGTACTCCGCTACGCGCTTTCATTGTGGCACTCACTCTGAAGACGTTGCGAGCCACCGACACAGAACTGCTTCAAACCGTAAATAAGCTTGACAGATATAATATATTTTGACAATGCTTTATCATATACCAAGATTATTTCCTGCAGTAGACGGAGAGAACGCACAATGGAACCTCGGCAGAGAAAAAGACGCACGCGTTAAAGGGCGCCTCTAAACTACGCCCTCTCCAACATTCGGAGTCTCGAAGCAGACGGAAGTAAGTAATAAACGGCGTCAAGTGTATGAAGTTCCAGGTTTGCTCGACGGCAAAGTTATGGCTCCTGATTGAGACACTGCAGAGTTCCGTACGTGATTATCACCGTTTCGGAAGAACTTACGGCCTCCATCTTCAGTTCAAAATTCATTCAAATTCTATGTGGTCTCTCTTAAGACGCTTTCAGTTGCTACATGAGAGACTAACCGGAAGGGATCTGGAAGGAAGCGATCACGAAGTAATGGAAGTGCTATCCCGAAATTTGTCTAGAGGAGTGAGGAAACCCACGATAATCCTTAGCCAGGATAATCGTTATCCTTGCCGAAATTCGAACCAAGCACCCCCGTAATATGAGTCTAGAGCGTTAAGTTCTGCCAAGTCGGCCGGCAGGCTCCTCTAACACGCTGATAACCTCTTATGGGACCACACAGCGTCACAATTCAGGCCATCATAACCGTCTGCACGGTAGAATGCGCTCAATAGCCTGAGAAGCTGACTGCTGCTAGCAAAGACGACCCACCTTCAAACACTCGCCCCTTACTGGAAACTTCCCTGTTGAAGGGATGTGGCAATAGAAAGGTCAGAGCTCCTGTTTCGTGATCGGCAGGTACCGGGTTAAAATATCGCCCCAGATGCCAACTACCCTGAAAACAGATGTTTCGTGATGGTACCCAGTTTTTCCATTCAAATATCGGGACTGTAACATACAAACTGGCCACGACTCTTACCTCCAATTTATCATTCACAGATCATCTTATTATTCGACATTATATATCGCTGAAAGATGATAAAAGGTATTTAAATAGTCGACCAGGCATGCGCGCCACATGTCTCTATCACGTTGCAGTGCAACTGCCATTTGGAAATCGCTGAGAGGTGATCAGTTCTGCAGAATGTCACAGTAAGGGGCAGGAGAAAAATTCCCAGTGATGAGAGCCGATCCCCAGGCCGGCGTTCAAAGAGGCAGCGTCTTTATGATAAAGCAGAGGTGATGAAGTTTGTAAAATAATAAACGCATGACGAGAACAGGATTCGGTTTTGTCTAAACCAACCCTCGCCTAGAGAATATATATCAATAGAGACTTTCGTGTCACATATGCGGTTTGACGTCATATAATATACGTAAAGGAAAGCTGCCCCTTCTCATTGACTTCATATCCAATACGTTGCACGAAGCTGTTTCTATAAGCCGTCACAAAACATTGTCACACTACGGCAATTCTTAGGAAAAATAGAGACAGACAGCCCGTTTAGTGATTGAACAAAGAGCATTAACATCATGTGTTCGTCATGTCAGGTGTTGAGATCTTCTTGTTAATTACCTGAACTATATGGGATCCAAAACTGCAGTAAAATCCGTCTCCATGCTAACCAGAGAATAATTCCTAAATCGTCTGCATTATTGCGATCACAATTAATGTACTACAGCGTGCAGACCCGTTACTAGGTAGCGACCGCAAAACAAACGGGTTCCCATGGCAACGAGTCCAGTGCAACGATAGAGAAAATGTTGGAAAAGGTATTTTCTACGCGGTGCGTGCCAAGGCGTTATCAATGGGGCAAGTTTACAGTATACTTCAGTTGTAAGGGAGTCTGTGAAGCCAAGATTTAGTCAGTGCAGTTGCGAGCCAGCGGGTAACGAAGTGAGCAAGAAAGCTGAAGAATCACAACTGTTAGAAGCCGTTACCAAGGAACGACTGGTGAAGCCCTAGCACATTGAAAAAATTTACTGTGTGCTGTAATGATATGTAAAGTGTGGCGATCAGGGATGACGCTATAATTAAGTGTAATTACATGTAGTTATTTGATGAGGTGGTCAACAAATCCAAACACCGTCTACAGACACCCATACACGTTCAATATCTAGACCTACTTTGGAGCACCACCCATCCTCCTAGTCAATACATTCCCTGTGACTGAAGCGGTTGAAACGTGAGGCTGACCACTTACCGTATTTACGCATGTATAGGCCGCACATTTTTTGCCAAAAATTCAAGAGGAAAACTGGGGTGCGGCTTATATTCGAAATATTCGAAATCACACTTCATTTTAAAAAAATTATATTCATAATTAGTAATACAGGGTGTTCTACTCCTGAAATAATATTCCAAGAAAATTATTTTTTCTATAATTTGTCTGAAAATTGTGCTGCGGCCTTTACACGCACGCGGCCTATACATGCGTAAATACGGTATTTACCTACAGTGCCGTGGTAGGAACATCAACTCCACTTCTCCAAACATCTTCATGGTGTTTTGCTTAAACATAATTCCTAATCTACTTTCTTAAACTAGGCTTACACGGTCTCCATCCCGTCTGCGTGTCTGTGAATCACCCTCCCAGCCATCAACTTCTGTGAGCCTGAACCAGTCTTACGAAACTCGGTATGTCCATCAAGGCAACTGAGCTCATCTCAAAGACGTACTTCATAAATCCTTCCCCTCACTCTATGTGTCTAATGGTATAGTTCCTATTGCTGCAAGATGATGGCACGGTCCTATGTTTAACGGCTCGGTTAACACGTTCCTGCGGCAACGAATGCATGCAAGAATAGAATAATTTTGGATGCGTCATTTTCTATGCAGCCTATGTCTTGTCAAAGAAGAGTCTGTGGTCTGTCTGCGTGTCCCGTTAATGTTGATAGGTAACAACTCGATAAAGACGTTCCCGCGGCAACGAAGAATTGTTGGAGACGTCGGTTTCTGTGCTGTCCGTGTCGTATTGAAGGAAAGTAGGCGACTAGATCTTCCCAGAGCTTCTTGTTACATTCAGACAAGGAACTGGAGCTAAGACGATGTAACACGGAATATCGGAATCTTACACAATCATATGTTTGTATCTTTTTCATTCAAAGTCGCCTTTAATGCGACGTGAAAGTGTTGCAGCCTATTCATAAGGTACTTCACCACTCCTTTTTAAATACTTGAGAAGAATTCGGAAAATGATCAGAAGTTAAGAGCTTCACAATTTACACTATTTTCCTATGTTATTATTAAGGTCATTAATCAAGAAGTGTGGGATGGGGGGACGAAAGGCGTGGGCACAAAATTCTCTACATAACGGCTGAGACAAGATTATTTATTATTTGTGCTTCTAATATTATGACAGGTTTCTGAAAGCACATTTCTTTAAGCTGGTGTTCAGTGTGCCGTGGTGCATAAAGCAAACATGGCGTTTATACAAAGTTCCTCAGAGAAATGTTTTGGTCTCAATCAGTTTGCCGAAAATACACCGGAACAACATTCATCTCTCTAATACAGTAAACTACATATAGGTTTCAATATCAAATGTTACCTGTATCTGAACACGCTGAAATTTTTCATTTTTACAGTCAGTATGTTAACATACAATTATTTTCGGGTTTCTCTCTGTTTCACTTAAAATATAAATGTTCTCCTATTGCGATTTACCTTAGAATTGTTGACACTGGCCTACCAATAGGGTTTTATACTCTCTTGTTCCAGTAAGGCTTGTGGAACATGTTTGCATGTTGTAGGTTGTTTATAAAGAAATCCTTTTCTCGGTACATTTAATTTACCACCCTACCATGCAAGCTCAGACATCAGATGAATAAACGAACAGGCTGCTCTAGGTACGTGCAGCAACGCTGTAGACCTCCACTGGAGAGGAGCTCCGTTTGAATCTTGGCCACGACAAAGGATATCCTAGTCGATGTTTTCGTGGTTTTCCCCATTTCCCCCAAATAAATTCCTGGATATTGCCTAGGTTACGGAATGACAGTTTCGTTCCAAATTCTTCCTAAGTCGTGATTTGCCTGTCATCCTACCATCCGAACTAGATTGTGCCGATATTGTAATAATCTTCAAATAACCAGAGGAAAAAGATTTGTATCATCATCATCATCGTCATCGTCATCATCAATTCACATCTGGTTATTACTCGACACATGCGCCAAGTGACAAGAACAGCATTAACTCTCCTGTTTCCAGTTTTCGCCGACCAGAGGCGGTCGCTCGGTCGGTATACTTCGCTTGCGGACTAAGACCACGGAGTTTTCTGGTGCACACCTACTAGAGAACGCCCAATGTTGCTATTAAATTTATCTCAAACTCTCGCCAATAAGTAGAGTAGGGAACGCTGTTAATGACTGTGGCATTAATGCGATTAATGTTTTGAGTGGCGTTCTAATGTTCATCCCCAATCTTTCTTTAATTAATTGAGTACACATTCATGTTTTAATTTTGGTATTATTCCTTTCCTCAAGTTTTACATGTGAAATTTATTTATTCTGAGACTGGCCACAAAAACAATCATTCCCTGGCGAACAAATGCAAATATCTTACAGCATTATACAAGTAGCATAAGCTTAAAATGTATTCCGGTAGAGATGTTATCATAACAATTTATATTTTTATAACAATTTACGAAAAGTAATCAATGTAGAATACACTGATATCTCTGTGTAGCATCTCCTGTTGCACATACAAGTAAATGAGTTTAAGGTACTTCCAAATTTCTCATTATTTTTCATTATTAATTTGTTATTCAGCAAAATGTAATAATATCTCCTCACCGACATCATTTTAAGTGACATTTTTTTTCTATTTTCTGACATAAAATCTAATTGCGATGAACGGAATAAAAAGTTCCATGAAAAGTGCAGTGGTCTATTTTTATAAGAAGCAGATTTTGTAAAACGGCAATGTTGACACTGGACTGTGGTTTGTGAGGCAGGTGCTCTGGAGAAAGAGGAACAGAGAGAGAGACAGACAGAGAGAGACAGAGAAAGTGAGGGAGCACACACATGCAACAATCATCCAGATTTCACGAATATATTTTTTTTGTTCTTCATAATCACAATTCTCTTTAGAAACAGGAAGAAAGGGAAGAATAAAGCAGAAGGGTAGAACGAGTCAACGTGACGGGTATGACAGCAGAACTGTTCTATGCACACGTGACGAATCATGGCAAATTAGCCGTGACGAGTAGCAGTCGACTAATAGGGCAACTCTTCTGTTACATGATTAGTCGAGTATTCGTAACGGTTCAAGATAATATTTAGAACACTCTGAAGTCAAACAAACAAAGCCATTAAAAACAGGAGAAGGAAACCTTTTCTGACCACTGACACGGAAATATGTGTGAGACCATGTGGTCCAAGCTGTCACATTCATTTACCTCCATAACAAAACATTGTCCACTCAAAGACAAGGCAGTTTTTATAACGTGGAAAATTCTAAAGAAATCCGAGGGGCATTAAGGCAATAACGGTGAACGGATTAAGGTTTACAGAACACAAGACTAACCCGAAGTTACTCAAATGTTTTTGTGTGTCAGGTGTTTGCTGTTCCTCAGATGGTTTTCTGCGAAAGGGCTGTGGAGTAAGTGACGTGACTTAGAGCACGAATCCCTCAGTTACAGCGATACGTGTTTCATTGCAGATTAAATTAGTCAAGGTAAACTTGTGACGTGTAAAGACGCGTCCACATTACTCGTGCTCGTTCTCGTTGGGAGACTCGTCTGGCTTCTAGTTGTGCTAGTAAATCTTCGTCCACACTACTTCAGTTGCTCGCCAGGCTTCGGCGCGTGAGATCCGTATATTTACTTGTAGTGTGTATGGGCTGTAGTCGTATTTTAATTTACTGGCTATAGTTTTTAAATTAAAAATTTAAGATTTGCTTGTTTCGTGACTTGTCATATCGTCCACATTACTCGTGAGCATAGCGAGTCACACGAGCACGAGCACGAGTAATGTGGACGCGCCTTTAGACACTTTCAATCGCAAACCCCCCCGCCACGTATAACCTATGACTGAAAATTCTAACTGCAATTTTGGAATAACAGACAGTAGACCAGAATTTTAGTAAAAAATGTTAATATTCTTCGGAATATACATCTTCATTTATATCTTTCTAAACTCCTGAACTCACTGGTTTTGTGGGTCCGGTTACTGCATATCTCTCGTCAAATGACGCAGTAACATGCAGCTGCGCACATATCAGAGTTATATTATTAACTTCTCCCTTATACCGCGCCATAGCTCAAGCGGTTAGTCGCTGGCTTCCCACCGCGGCGGCCCGAGTTCGATCCAGGGTCTGGTCAAGTGGGATTTGTGGTGGACAAAGTGTTGCTGGGACAGGTTTTCTCCTAGTACTTCGGTTTCCCCTGCCAATCTTCATTCCACCAACTGCTCCACAATCACCCTCACCTATCATCTAGGGCTGGTACAGTAGGCCAGAAGTGGCCGCAGAGCAAGGGACTTAGTCCCACCCCGCTAGCAATAAATAAATAAAAAAATAATATATGAAATTATGTACAAACCTACATTCGTCTGAGACACCTAAAATCCGGCATGTTTGATCATCGCCTCTATGGACAAACACAAGAGATATTGAAAATGGTTGCGCCACAGAGCAGCAATTGTCATTTTTAAACATTTTTTTTTAACCTCACGGCTGAAAAATCACACAGGAATGAAAGGGACAGAGAAACGACCTTGTACAAATAGGAAACAGCGCTTCACAAAGGATCGCAACGTTTTTATACGCGGCTTGCGGTTTTTTACCCCATTCGATGAAGTGTAAGTACGGACCAACCGGCCATTATTGTGTAAATTGCTTTTTGAACCGTTTCGAGAAATATACATTTTCACGCTTGTCTACTTGTCATATATTTTCTCTGCATCTATATTAAGTTAATGTACCGTACTGGGGGGAGCGGGGTCGGCTGGATGTCGTCCTATACACTGCATTTATTAAATACTGTATGAAGAGAGACTTATATTGTACGAGTAGCTCTCCAATTCCAATGTAGGGAAAGAGAGCTATAGTGCCATGCTCAAAAAAAAATACAAAGCAAACTCTGTAGTTGCCCCCCTTCCCCGTCCATTTAATATTGCTAAACCACAATTTAGTTGCGTTTCGACCCTTAGTTAACATTTCATACTACAGAAGAGTTCCAAACTGTCAAAAACGCTTATAGGTTATGTTTAAATCCAAAAGGCAACCCTGCAATAGGGTGACAGAAATAAACAGAGGAAGAAAGACACAAAAGAGAGGTTTGATCCGTCTCCCTCCGTCACTACAAATTTCTCGATAGAGGGGCAAAATTCGTCGTCTCTCAAGACTTATATCTTCTGCGATATAACGTCGTGTCGTCGAATGAAAGTCAACCGACGTTTCGGAGGAACATGTCACCTCCATCTTCGGGGTCGAATTATAAGCGTAAAGCAAGAAACTAGCGTAAAAGTATGCCTGGTTTCTGGTGGCAAGCAGAGCCAACGTCTCAGATCCCGCTGTTGGCATCAAGCTCCCAAGACGGACAGGGTACCTAGGTACGAGGTGTAGAGGATGTATATGTCTGCCTAATCGCCCATCCACAGAGCAGCATCAGACACAAGCATACATTAAGCTTAAGACGAATAATAAATACGAATACATGCACTCGAAGAGCGTGTTGGGGACAGTACATGTGGAGTGAGAATGAGCAGTTCACTCAACTAACACAACAACAGGAGCTGTCCTGCTAGTGCAGGTAAATATTGTACTTTCAAATGCAATATCAACAACAGTTAGGCCACTGAAATAATCAAACCGGCAACAATTAATTATACGAGAGAATAACTGACAGAATTACAGTAACCTCAAATACATCTGGAGAGATTAGGTGCCAGAATTGCTTATGTCAAAGAAGAATATTCGTAAACAGTTCCTTTTGCTACATAAGACGACTGACCCAAGTTTCCCACACTACCCTAGCAACCCAGGTTGCAGGGAAAGCTGATGTAACCTGCACAACAGCCTCCTCCACGCTCAGGAACAGGCGTCCATAAGGTTTTCAACTATCTGATTTGCAAGTCTATGTGTTTTACAACAAGTAGAGACTTGCATTACAAACGTTACCTAGTGGAAAACGTGGAGATTACTAGGCCACACAAACAAGAACAACAGGACTTGCTTACACAGCAACAAATCACTACATAACATACAGACAATATAAATGTTATCGAAGAAGATATAATAAAGACATATTCAGATATGACGCATACATAATCATACCGCCTATCATATAGTATTGTAGCATGTGGACCCATTTCTAAGTAATGACTATAAATATCGCCCGCTGTTAGGCAACGACAGCGGAAAAAGCAAATATACGATACGACTTTACAAACAAACAATTTCCTATTGAAACATTTAAATGACAAAAATGAGGCTTTCTCGTCTCATCCACGCATGTCACACGCTCCTACCATTTCATCTCCTTCACTTTATGAGTCTAATTTGATTTCGCGAACAGCACAAGTTATATCCCGATGTTAATTCATCTTAAGAAATGAATATAGTCGCCCCTTGTCACTACTCGTCCCCAATATGTAGACTGAAAGTTACATGTGAATTATTAATACTCTTCTAAATCATACCTCGGCTGTTTCAATCGACTTTTCTCGATCTCTTCTGCCGAAAGCGAGGATATTACCTCAAAACATGACAAGACAAACCATTCTGTGTGCAGTTGTTCTGTATGACGTATTAGTGTTCGGTGGTGTTTCTGTTCAGTCTTAAATAAACCTGCTGGATTATATTAAAATATTCAGTTGATAATTTTTGTAATTGGATGCTTATGTGGTAAATACATTGTAACAATTTATCTAGTGCACGGAACTGAACAGTTCTCGACACTCCAAATATATAACACAGCTGCGTGTTTCATAACACGTTTAATGAAACCGTGCGGGAACACTGAACAGATTAGTAGTCGTGGCCCATATGCAATTAAGATACTATCTCGGAATTTGTTTGGAGGGACTGAGAAAGATCATGAAAATTACCAGTCAGGATATATGGTTTCCGAGTGAAGACTGAATCCCAGAACTTTCCGAACACGAACCGGGATCTGTGAATGTTGAGTCAACTGCCTAACAAATTCTAAGGAAACGAACGGAAGGAAACGACTCTAATACTGAGAAGAAAACAGTCTTCTGGGGTGTGGCGTCGTGTAGATATTGTGTTAACCGACGTTTCACAGGAACGTATCGCCTCCATCTTCAGGGTTGAAGGAAAAAGAAGAAAATCCGCGACCGAGGAACCAGCGTGAACAGGTGCTAAGAGACCATGTGTTTAATTAATTAGGCACCACACCAGGAATTAAATATTTAATTTATGTCGGAGTGGAGTAGAGCCTCAGTAGTTTTTAACCTTCAGAAGTAATTGGAGGAGAGTGTTCAGCTGAACCCGAGAAAAAATATGTCTTGCTGAAATGGATGCAACATTTTACTGAATAAGAAACTATGCAAAATACAAAACTTGCTCCTGTCCAGAAATTCGCCGAAGAGCGACAAAGGATCTCCCTCTATTTGCATGTGACCTCAATTATTGGGGTCAGCAGACACTGCAATTCGAACGCGTCAGTTTTGGAATAACTCTGGTACAACTGAATGAGAGATTGAAGAGCTAGAGGACAGTCTGCTAGAAGCTAGACTGCTGGCGTTCCACCTGCCGGACCACCCACATACAGCCACAAGCAGCTAGTACAGGGTGTATCTCAAGTTGTGCTCATTAAACAGTTGCTCCTTATTCTAACCGAGAGAGGCTGTCTTTAGCTAAGAAATAGGACGGCTACGAATATGTGCCTTTCCTCTACCACCTTTTCCTCTGTTCCTTCTCCTCCTCCTCTTTCTTTTCTTCTTCTTCTTCTTCTATTCTAATTTGAACTAGACAATCCTCTCTTTCTCCTCTGAGTACCAGTTTTTCCTTCTTCTCTCATGACTACGAATTTTCCTTCTTCGTTTATTCCTAACCAGAAGACATCGTTTTGTTCTTCTTCCCTAGATATGGAGTGCCATGCTCCACATTATTTCCTACCATTCTATTTCCTACCATTCTCCTCTGAATATGTCTCCTTTAATTTCCTTCTTCTTCTAGCACCCTGAATACAAGTTTCTCCTCCATTTTCTTTGAACAGTTCTTCATTTGCTCTGAATATGTCTCCTTATTTTATGATAACTTACTTTCTTCTTCAATTTTGCACCCAGTACATATCTGAGGAGATAGTAGTTTCGTACTTCTGGGTCTTTTCTTGTTCGCAGTTTCCAATAATATCGTTCTGATTAACTGTGATCTCCTACAGAACAAATTTTACTTTTCTAATGAAACTATACGTCAAGAGTCAGTTTTCGCTTTCACTGTTTAAAGTCAGAGGCGGTGCGAAGAAATGTTCTGCTAAGTTATAATTAGAACTGTAAGTGCAGAGCCTGGAAATTCCAGACGTTAAACTTTTGTCGCACAGTGCAATCTGGGTAATATTTCGAGGGCAAGATCACTTATTCAGTTTTCCACCTACCTCGATTTAGGACCGCGCCATAGCTCAAGCGGTTAGTCGCTGGCTTCCCACCGCGGCGGCCCGAGTTCGACCCCGGGTCTGGTCAAGTTGGATTTGTGGTGGACAAAGTGGCGCTGGGGCAGGTTTTCTCCGAGTACTTCGGTTTCCCATGCCACTCTTGATTCCACCAACTGCTCCACAATCACCCTCACCTATCATCTGGTGCTGGTACAATAGGCCAGAAGTGGCTGCAGTACAAGGGACTTAGTCCCACCCCACTAACAAAAAAAAATGCATCGATATATTTGGGCGCCGGGATAGCGCAGACGATATAGAGACTGGCTATGGGCTGGACGACCGAGAGGACAGAGTTCGAGGCTCGGTGTGGGTAAGAATTTTCTCTTCTCCATGTCGCCCAGACCGGTTCTGGGAACCACCCAGCCTACTAGTCAATAGGTACCGGGGGTTCTTTCCCCGAGGGTAAAGCGGTTCGGGAGTGAAGCTGACCACTCACCTCCAACTAGTGCCAAGATCAAGAAACCGCGGATCTATACATCCAATCCTCCATACGTCTTCATGTAGTAGTGCTTAATTAGTTAAGCACAGGGATAACTTTACCTTACTTTACCTTACCTTCAACTTCGATATATCTAGAAAAACAATAAATGGTCCGTTGAAATGAACGGTAAACATAAACATTAATACACAGATACTATTTGTTATAGGCTATATTATTCCTAAAAAAAATCTTTATCAGGAAAAAAATACAAAAAATACGTATGAATGCAACTCTTTTGACAAAGTCACGAAGTCAAAGGGCTCGTTATAATAAAGGGCGGTGCGATTCAACATTACTGATGTTAAAAATAACTTACGAGTGCAACATCACTAATCAAAGAAATGCCGAGAAAAAGTGCATACAGTTATGTTGTTTCCTGTACACTTCGCGTTAACACAGCAAATTTATGCTTAGACAATAATGATGCAGTGTCCATACATCAGTGAAGAATTTCGTGACAGTCTTGACGGAAAAAATATACCTCGTTCTTACTCCACTGACTGCTCCACAATCAATATCATCATCATCCGGGTCTAGTACAATATGCCAAATACTGCCCTACGTACCAAGTGGGCTCAGTCTCACCCCATCTTAATAATCAAAAAAAGTGTAACCTCATTCTACAGGCTTTCTGCCAAGATACACTTCCCAGCGGATTTTTAAATTGTGTCCAATATATTTCTGCTTATTTCCTAGTAGGGTAGGGTCTACTACCGAGGTGACTAATGACATCAGGCATACACATACACCACAAATCATAGTATTATCGCGGGACTGAACGAAGGGGGATAACGTACCTGGGCCAGCGCAGCCCTCTCTTATAACACGAATCCCCCGACCTTCCTCTTCTGAACATTTCCAGAAAAGCGATGGGTCGCCTCGTTCGCCTTAACACCAAAATATTTGTAGGTTGTAACATGCATAAAATCGTGTTTGCAATACAAGAAGAGGATAGTTATAGTCTTAGACAGAGATGCGGGGGCAGCGGGAACGCGGGAACGTGTGTAAATGTGACGCAGAGAGCAATTTGGAATGCAAGTTACTTCAGTGCAAGACACAGAAGAAGACAGATCAGTGGCGTTACACTGAAACAGAGACGGACAAGGCAAATTGTTCTCAAGATCATAAATCGTTACTGACTGTGAGCGAATAACGGCTCCCAGTACCGAAGAATATTAAAGCATTATTCATTTTCGGAACAGGTTTGAAATTAATTGGAGTTGCTTGTGAATGTGGATTCAGGCGGTCATATAAACATACTTCCGGCGTATTATCCACATGCGCCTACAATGCGCCCATTTTATTTATGCTTTCAGATCAGAGTCCTCGATAAGGTTTTACTGATATGGTTTCTATGGACGTACGTATTTTTAAAAGAGAAAGGAATTTTCCAAACCTTTATGAGCCAAAACACATGCGACAAGTACTAACTACACTTCACACATCCACATAAGTGTACTATTAATGCTCGCAGAACAGAAAAGGCAGACTGAAACGGAGAACTACTGCCTCGTTCGTGACTTAGTAGAAAACTTACGTCCATCGAAATGTGTTAACGATCGACATTTCGTTTCTATGATAACGAGAAATTGCTTAATTTCAGAGCTCTCACTCGCCGCTACAATACTCTTATATACAGTACACCATATAGGAAGATACTGTGGCGTGTAGACCCGTTGCTTGGCAACGATTGCGAAATAAGAAACTATGCAACAGCCACTGCTAAATAATGTCTCAGCAAACAAGCAAGTTTCTACGGCAACAGGAGAACACAACAATAAAGGAAGAGCCTTTTTCTACGCAGTCCGTGCCAAGATGTTATAATCAGGACCAGTTGGCAGCTGCAGTTAGAGAACTGCTGGGGCTCAGTCATTGTGAGTTGTTGCTGTTAGAAGCTGGAAGCTGCGGCAGGGGACAGTTAGGGAAAACAGAGGAATGTGAACGTCTTGCGTTACAAGCTCCTGCAAAACAACGGCAGTGAAAACGTGACTTTAGACACTAGTGTGTGTGTGTGTGTGTGTGTTTTGTATTTGTAATAGTGAACTGTAAAGTGTAGTCACGTGCTGTATCAAAGATTCCAGTAAATCTTGACATCAATCCAAAACCCCGTCTATATCCATGATTTATTTTATCCGTCTTCTAGTGCATACATTTATTTATCCCCTCTTTTCACTCTCACTACATGTTTCGGCACCAATGTGCCATCTTCAGGTGCTGATCCAATCCACGACAAACTAATTCATTGCATGCCTTGTCTTTACATACTAAAATAACTAAAATATATATTTATCATATATACTGACAAATGTCAAGTGTTAAAATAGTCTATAGTCTATAGTCTATAGTCTATAGTCACACTCCTACACGTAACAACATGAAAAATTATTTTCTTCCAAGTTGATACTCGTATGTTCGAAATTAAACACTTGATGTTGAAGGGGTCAACAACACTTCAGCAGATAAATGTGCCAACAAATAATTATTACCAGTTTATGTCTACACAACTCCTCCCCAGAGAATGAAATCGCGAATTTCTGGATTTCATAGGCCGCTTAAAAGTGAACCCATGAAGATTACAATGGAATAGGCAAGCAGCTCGTAGGTAGGAGATAAGATATTAATACAGAATTTTGTGGGGAAACATCCGAGAAAGCATTCACTTGTTATTGGTGGTGTCGAAATTTCACTTTCTGTTATGAGAAAATAAGGCCCTTTAAAGGTGTCATATCAGCAGTAGAGTTTATGCAAGTTTCAAATGAAAAATTACAGTAAACACTGACGGATGTATTTAGATTACTGTTTTAGGAAGGGTAATAACCCTTTTATAGTTTTATGATGAACAGGTTTCCTGAACGAAACCCCATTTATATATTACCTACGAGAAAATTTATTTTATCGTTTTCAAGGTATCAGACTTCATAAATTAGTTTATATATTATTTTTGGGGTTTATTTCGTTGCTCAACTGATTATCCAGTAGCAGCCATTTTGAGTCTAGTCAGTTGGAAGTTGGAGTCAGAAACTTTTCTATCGGGGAGTTGGGATAATTTTGTTACACTTCGCCTCCTGTTCTCAGCTTCTCTCGACGACTGGTCAAACCGACTTACATCAATTAAAACTTCACCGCTGCAGTACGGATAGCTGACTTCACGTCAAGTGACCAGCGACATGCCTACACAGGTCACAGACTTCTTAACATGTACAACGTTAACTTGCGGCAATAACTGATATTACATATAAAAAGTCATAAATTATACGCCTAATTATCTAGAGTTTGGTCTAGAAAACCGAAATTGACGGTCACGGGGATCCGTTGCGCTGACCACGCGGCACCCTCTATCCGCTAAAGCCGGCGCTAACTTCGTCGACAAGCGGTGGTCGCTCGGTCGGTATAGTTCGCTTGTGGACTACAGGGCATGGAGTTTTATTATCTAGAGTTAGTAGGTTAATCATGTACTTAAATCAAGTGAGAGTATATAATTCGCTTAGTGGGAGGTGGAGTTCAACTGGGTCCACTCGGCACGGCGGCCACTGATTGGCCTATTGTACCTGCCCCTGGTTACTATGATGATGGAAAATTTGGTGGAATGAAGATTGGCAGGGGAAACCAAAGTACTCGGAGAAAACCCGTCTCAGCGCCACTTTGTCCACCACAAATCCCACTTGACCAGATCCGGGATTGAACCCGGGCCGCCGCGTTAGGAAGCCAGAGACTAACCACTTGAGCTATGGCGTGGCAGAGAGTACACAAAGGATAGAGGACGTTTGAATACATGGTACCGAAACAATGTCATCTCTGCACTGTATTGCAATACATTTCAATTTCATCACTCTCACTTCACTGTTTCTGTGCAACTTCGTCCATGTAGTGAAATTGAAGCTTCGAGGGCCCTTTGTCTCTTCTCATCATTTATTAACATCACACTTTCTGGGACAGACTTGAATGGATTCTGACGATGGTGTATACTGTATTTCTTTTAGACTTCATCCATCGTCTGGTATGTAAAAGACAAAGGGCCACGACGTTTCGGAGACTGGATCTGTCTCCGTCTTCAGGTGGGTAGGGAAGGATAAACCTACTCAGTTGGGTCCGTTAGAAAGAGCTAGTCTCGATCACTGGACCAGTGAAGAAAGAGACAGATCCAGTCTCCGAAACGTCGTTGTCTTTTGTCTTTTACATACCATACGATGGATGAAGTCCAAAACAAGCCAAAAGAAATCATACTTTCTGCCTAGCTGGCCATCATGAACGTAATATAGCAGGAGTTTTCATCTACAATTTTGTTCACCTGATGATGGCCAGTTAGGCCGAAACATGTAGTGTTAAATAAATAATAAGAAGAGACAAAATGCCCTGAAGTGTGAATTTCAATACATGGACGAAGTTGCATAGGAACGGTGAAGCGAGAGTGATAGAATTATCACCACAATGCATATTTGCAGAGTTTGGCTGCTTTAATGTTTTGCTTATAAGTTATCGTTTGTATCTCCTGATATTACTGTTTACGTAATAAATTAAGTTAAAACTTTAGAGGAGCATACTGACAAATTTAAAGAACCATTTTTTCTTACTCCTGAGAACATTTTCTTTGCATTGGCTCTACAGCCCTTATTTGAGCCTAGGCCTACCTCCTTGAAACTCTCCGTTTCACTTCGGTTTACTAGATCTTAGACATACGGTAGGACTCCTTGGGCGGGTGATCAGCTCGTCGCAAGGCCTCTACCTGTACACAAACATTCAGGCCCTGAGTGGGATTCGAGCCCAAGATAACGGCTTCCGAGCGAGCGAAGACAGTGCATGCCTTAGATCGCTCAGCTACCGTGACCGGCACTCCTGAGAACATTCAATTTCTTAATAAAGTAAGGGAAGCCGAAATTCACATATGGCAATCTCGTCATTTTCATATTCATCGAAACACTTCCCGGAACATGCTTCGGTTTGCCCTTTGAGGTGAATCCGTAGTCACAAGAACACACACTGAATGGGTATGGCCGTGGGAACAAAATCTGTAGCGGCTTGCGATACGGAATGTCCACGATCTAATGACAACATCGGGGGACTGGAATGAGCAGGGCTGTGTCTGGGTAGGTTCATCCCAGCAGCTCTTGGATGTACCGAGATTCGTGCCCTTTTTCTTAAGGAATATCTTGAGTAGTGGAAGGAAGCTCAGTTCCCACAACTCATACAATGAATGGGCGTACATACAGATATCATTATAACACGTGGTGGCAACACTGTCCACTGCACACAGCGGCATCGATTATTGCGTTTAGTAATGTTGCAACTGTCAGTATTGTCACGTATCAGGTGTGTGCGTGACTAAGAGTAACGGGTTCTGGATTGGCTCATTGGATTCACTAACACCTTCTTTACAAACACTCTCCATTACAGTCAATTATAACACCTAACAATCAATATCTGCATAAGGCTAGCTCCATTCTTTACTGGACTACGAGCGTCTTCTCTTCCACTCTCACTGACTTGGTTCTGATATATGAATCGGTCAATTCTTCAGCTTCCGTTGTCCTCAACTACTGAACTCTGAACTCTCTTACGAATGACGAATGACGGACGAAAAATCCCTCCGCTCTTCTCTGCACGGCCGCTGATATAGTCTCCGGTAAACATGGAGCACGTTTGTTGCTTGTCCGCTGACACGGAAACTCGTTCCGTACTAAGTCGATCTCCGTGATTCCACATGTACACAGAAACGTATGTTAATTTCTTAGCAACGCTCTGGGTTCCACAAGCCCATCCGTTTCTGCGGACACGTGTCTAGCGAGCCGTTTTCTAGCAATGAACTTTTCCTGCTTTCAGGCTTCATGTCACAGTATATAACCATTAGAGTTCCAAAGTAATATAACACCAGGCTCTAAAATTTCGGTGTAATTATATCCGCCACTATTTCTTTCAAATTTTGATGTACAGATATTAGTTTAAAATTCCTTAGTTACCCCCAGCCCCACCCAGTCTCTTTTTGCAGACAGAAAAATGTAAAGGAAATCAGACTCACAGAATTCTTCCCGAAATTTGTTCTTAACAACTTCGCAAAACCACTGGTTTTCACTGCACACGGAATTGGTTGTCTTCATTTGCAACTCTGGTGGGAAAAATTGATTTCATCGTTTCTTGGTATCGGACAGCCAAATTGAACCCTCCAAGCTGCGCAACTTTTCCCCAAGGACGTGCTGCCTCAATGCGAAAGAGAATAGGGTCGACATGAAGTGTTCCTCACGACGACGGATAAAATCGTCTCACGAGCGTCCCTTCCGGAGAGTGTGTGAAAATGACAGAACAACTCAGTCCTTAAGGCGGACAGTCGGGTGAGTGTGTTTACAAAGTTGTCAAGTAGTGCCCTCATCTATGGATACACCTCTCGTAGCTCTCTGATAAAAGACACACGGAGTTACATAACAATTGACAAGACAGAAAATGCCCAGCATAATGCGGCGAAACGTTCAAATGGCCTGTGAAAACTCAGTGCCAAAGAGAAATTAGACCTAAGAAAGAGAGTGTAGCAGATATAAGTAATTAAGCATCTAACTACATGTTGCAGTGTCATCAGATAGTGCTCAGATAGTCAAGAAGTTCCACACTCTTACAGAAACTGAAGGTTCATTACTATGTTAAATACCCCCCCCCCTTTTAATCCTATCCCACGCTAGTTAAATGCAATTCATATTCTCACAACCTACGTAAATGGGATGTGCGAAGCATGGAACGGGAGGGATGAGAAGCTTGCAAATTGTGCTCTTCATGTAACGTCATCAAGGAGATCAATTCAAGGACTATAAGAAGACATACATAGGTATATACAAGTACATGACGTATGGAGGCATTAGAAATGCATATACAATTCTGGTCGGAGAACCTAAATGAAAGAGGAAGTTTCAGATATATAAATGCGAAGGGGGGGACAATAATAAAAAGAAGAAAGTTCTGGGAAGAACTAATTTCCTGCTTTCCTTTAACTCGACGCGGATCGCATAGAAAACAACGCTTCCAACAATATTTCTAATAATTAACATTCATTGTAGCTGTAACGTTTTTTGCCGAAGAGTTGCTTAGCAAAGAGAGGGGATATACATACAGATTGATGGGAGGGATTTATGAAGTACGTCGTTGAGATTGGCTCAGGTGGCATGAGATACATACCAGGTTTCATAAAGATGTGTTCGGGAATTAGAAGTTGATAAGAAGGGGTAACAGACAGCATACAGATCGCACAAGCCTACTTTATTAAAAACAAGGAAAGTAGGCTAAAAGGGGTCTTGGAGAATTTTGGTGTGAAGGTATTTATGGAATCAGTTTACTCAGAATAGGGCAAGTGGCGGGTATTGTGAACATGGTAATGAAATTTCGGGTTCGGTAAAATGGCAAAATTTTTACCAGCACAGCAAGTATATTTGTTTGAAGGAAGAGATATATATAATTGGGCACTCAAGCCTTAGCTCCGTGGTTACTCAGAAACAAAGCTAGCTGGACAATTACTTGTTCCGTTTCCTATTCATTACCAAAATGTGGGGCGGGGGGGGGGGTTGTAACCAATACAACTCTCAATGTGAGACTATCGACCCTGGACAGCTGATTATTCCTAATAAGATCAACGGATATCCTTCAGGGTTTATATGTCCAAATTACACAATAGCAAAAAGTTTAAGGGTAAGCTAAAGTTGCACCTGTCTAAACAACACACAGTGCAGGTGTTCAGGGACGGCGGAGGCAGAGTATTACTTTAATTAACTTCAATTGAGGTTATTAGACAGCGTCATGCTCCAGTAGCTGTAGTTGGGATGAATTTCGAGTACCCATTCATAAAAGGTTGAACGGAATAAACTTGCAGTCTGGCAGCACTGGATAAAACTACAATCCTTGCTCCTGTCGGGAGTGGAACCCCGGCCGTACAAAATATATCCAAGCACTTGACTGGCGGTTCAAAATAAAATTAGGTAACGTGGATGTCTAAATTTTGATTCTCCTGTCCCGTCGTATAATAATTATTCAATCCCTCTTGTGTGGTCACATCAATGAAAAGAGCATACATGACTAGAGTTTTGACAGTGATACCACAACTGTGGTTCTAAAAAAAAAAACTTTTGAATTTTCAGCATAAAGACTACTGTTTTTTATTATACAGTTCTGAATTTTGAATAACTTTTGGGGTAAAAGAAATGAATCCGTTTCCCCACTTTCGTGTAAACAGCATTCGTTGCAATCCGAAAGTGAATTTACTAATTTCATTGAAACAATTCCACGGATCAACTACAGAAATACAGCACTAAAATGCAACTAGAAGCCATACTTGTATTAAACACACTCAGATGCCACAGAGTTGTTGTCACCGTTAAAAAGAAAGCATTTATTTTTAAAACTCACAGACTCCGAACGTCACTAAGTAGCACATGAAGCTCGGTGCATGGTCTGCTGTAACAGACGAGGATTGTGCTTCAGAGAGGGGTTAAACAGAACGGGATTTTAAGTGAGTGAAAGGTAAGGGGGGCCCAAGACCTCCAGGGGGAATTCGGAATTGATGACACAGATTTGCCATATCAGATAACAAGGGGACACATGAAGGGGCAGCTTCATGGGGATGTCATATGTTGCACTCAGCTTCTTGATGTAGATCTGTCAACTGAAGTGAGTTGATGTTACATCTGGAGCAAATAACATATTTTCAGCTCATACAGGGACAATGTACATGGTTGATTACTTTGGATAGTGTCTCTTGAGCTCCTAAAGATGAGAGAGGCATTACTATTCATTTCGGAGGAGTCGAATGGGGTTATTCCGTTGTGACCATAGTCCGGGGAGCTTCAAGAGAAGAATGTTGTAGGTGCACAACTTTTGAACCGGTACTAATTTTCGCAAAGACCGAATCTAACTTTGCTGATAAAAAACAAACATAATGTATTAATAACAGATTCGGAAGAATGTCATTAATTGTGAATGCTTTTGCTAAGACATTCATTAAACAGGCTTTGGGGAGAGTCTCATTCGTTTGAATACCCAGTTTAGACATAATACATTAAAATAAGGATGTGAAAGAACGTGTATATTCTACAGGATCCAGTTATATTAACTAATTTATTAGCTTGCTTACTTATTCATTTTTCTATTTTCCTCATCACAGTCTTTACACTGTGTAGGCCAAAGTTTGTGAGAAAATTGAAAAATACAGATAATGCACTGGAAAGTCTTGGAAACAGCTGAAGACCGACTGGAATATGGAAGATGATATAATTAGGACGAATCTGACATGAATAGGTACAGGGGTCGTAGAGGTGGGTGGAATGAGTTCAGAATCGTGACAAACGCCTATCTATCTATGACTCTACAGGCCTTTTTTTGGACCTTGGCCGTTCTTTCAGTTTCTTAATCTTATAGAGAGTCGGTAGGACTCCTTGGACGAGGGATTGGCCAGTCTACACGCAGAATAAAGGCACACAGACATCCATGCCTTGGGTGGAATTCGAACCCACGACCCCAGTGTTCGAGCAGGTGAACGAGAGTTCATGTCAAATGTGTAGGTTTTGATATCAGCTCCGTTAACTACTCTTACTTAGCTTACTTCAAGATATACTTTGTCTTTCATTCCTCGTGTTGTTTTTACTCTGCAAGAGGAAGGAAGGAACATGAAGCAGCAACAGTTGAGGGTAGCAAATTTTAAAGAATGAAGTTCTAATTGAAGGCTTCTTCCAATTTAGTTTAGTACAAGCAGACATTCACGTCCTTGTGTCTTAATATGGAGAGTGAACACGCTGGTTCAGAGGGCTACTATAAAGCAAGCGAAATGGGTATCCGGGTGCTGCCCGATCTGATGGAACACAGCCCCATACGCACAATGCAAACACATACGCTGTAGCTAGAAATTTGCCCAGACATTAATGTCCCTTAATGTGCGAGAAAGGGGAGGGGACAGAGAAAATTTACGGTAGTTTCAGCAAACTTCCAGATTATATATACGTATTGCAGTCGTACAGTAATGACCAAAATTCAGTACACGTTTTTGTTTGTTCATTTCTTTGAGGTAAGTGATATGTTGGCCAATTTACAGTAAGCACTACAAAACATGAAATAAATTTGAGATAAGTAATAGGCCTATGTCAGCAAGTTTACAATCAGCACTGAAAAATGCGGGATAAACATTTGTTTCTTTGAGGTAAGTGATATGTCTACTAGTTTATAATGACCACTGCAAAACATGAGACAAATCTTTATTTCGTTCTTTGAAATAAGTGATATATTTTATTATTTGCAATAAACAGTGAAAAATACGGTATATATTTCTGTTAACAAAGTGAAAGTAAATTTAAATGCTTTAAGCATTAATAAGAACGTATGGATAAACTGCATATAGGACAGTAATTAAATCTTCTGGGCCTACGGATTCATATGTTTATTTATTTCTTATTATTTATATGTGTCTATCCATCTTCAGTTTTCTTTCGCCTTTTCTTCGTTTCTCGCTTCCTTCGTTCTTTGTTTTCATCCTTTCTTTCCTCACCACTCCTTTCTTTTGTTCGTTGTATATTTCTTCTTCTACTTCATGTCACAAGGCTAAAATTCCTCACGTAATCCTGACCTTTGAACAAGCCATAGCTGCCAACTTAGAGCATTATCCACAAATATCTTTAAACATGCAATTACATCCCGAGAAGTAAGAAAGCACAAAAGAAGGAAATGTGTTTCGAGACTCCCTTGTACAAATCATCTTTCCTATACATGTTAATCGTGCTACACTTGAATGCAACATGAAAATCAAAATCAAAAGTTATATTTATGAATTCCTCCTCCCCCCCCCCAAAGAAAAAGAAAAAGAAAAACGCGAAATTGTTTACGCTTCCTTCACCGACCCAGAAACTGTTTATTTTAGTCACCTTCATGAGAGGTTTGAAAGCGTTCTTTGAGGCTCTCTCGTACTGGAAAGATATCCCCAGTCTTCGCAACATTTGGAATGGACGCAACACTCACAACTTCACTGTGCACAAAAGTATATCCGTATTTGGACAAATTATTCCCCAACATCTAAACTGGCCTTCGTAGCTACTGGTACTTGAAACTATTTTCTGTTGTGGTCATTTTAGGGGCACGCGTTAGCGTAGTTGATTGAGACACTATGCTACAAGCCGGAAGGTCGCCAGTTCGATTCCCGATGAGATCACTGAATTTTTCAATTGACCTAATCCTTCCAGCCACATGATGGCCCTGGAGTCGACTCAGCTTCTAACAGAAATGAGTACCAGGAAGTTTCCTGGGGGCAGGGGGCGGCCTGCGCGCAAGGCTGACAACCTCACCGCCATCTATGTGCAGATTGTATAGAAAATGTGGAAGCCTCGAAGTCTCACAGCCCTATGGGCCTCCACGGCCTGTTACAGGGATAGGCTTACTTTTTTTACCTTTTGTGGTCATTTTAATTTGTTGTATAAAGTGTCTGGACATTTTACACGGCATGTATGCTTACCTCATCACGTGGCTATTTGCTTCCTACAGTGAAGTACAATGTTTGCTGCTCCTCGATGTGTGTCTTCGCATTTCTCCTTGAAGTGTAGGTTATTTTACGTCGTTCTAAATAAGTAGCACATGCTGCTCCCAATGACGGAATGGCAGACGAAATGGAAGGGACTTGAAGGGAAGTGGTCGTTGCCTGATCGGCATACTCTGGAGGGACTGAGAAGCTATACAGAAAACTCATATATATCAGCCGATGTCGCAGCCGAAATGCGAACCCAGTACCATCTGAACATGAGACAAGGGCGTTACCGATATTTCAATCCGTTCGGTTACTTGTAATGTGTGGTCAGACTAACTAGTAATTTGGTTACTTAAGTTAACTCGTAAAGTGACCAATTGGATTCAAACTATAATCTTCTGGTTTAAACCACGTCACATAATTTGTTATTGAGATTACCTGGTGAAATCTCGGAGTAATTATTTGATAAACTCGTGAAGTGGGCAGTTGGATCATTTCGTGAAACCATTCCCTAGTAAAGATGTCATTTTGGATTATTTCGTGGAGTGGTTCTCTGTATTAGCCCCTGAATCGGCCTTTCAAACCGACTCATGAAGCGACTGTTTGAATTGTATCGCGAAATGTCTGAGTTGTGTGTATTGTGGCACTGCAGCTGTATAGGCGCTGTGTCATGTGGGTAGTCTTCTGTGTATCCCTCCCAAACACTACCACCATCTGTTGTTTCCATGGCAAAGCCTGTACCACTCTATCCCTCCAGTTGTTCACATATGCAGCATTGCTAGTTATCCACCACAGTAGGTGGAGTTGAGGCTAGTTTCGCCAAAATGATAATGACTCATTATATAGTAAGAGAGAGAGAGCAAACTGAAGCATATTGAGTGGTTAACAAAGACAGGGAACAAGACAAACACAGAAAGAGCAATCATTCTGATGGACCTGCTGTGAACAGACAATTCATCATGTGTACAAACATTATACTTGAGGGCAGAAGGGGCACAAGTAAATACACACTTAGGGTAGACGGTTAATGAGCTGATAGATACTGTTATTAAACTAATTTACTATTTATAGGAGGATGGCACCATAAACCGAAGCTCTAACACAATGGAGCATGATCCATCTTTGCCGATCACAGTGGTCGCGCGGTCTAAGGCATGAACCGTATTCGCCCCCTCGAACACTACGATCGTGGGTTCGAATCCCACCCAAGGCACAGATACATGTGTGCGTTTATCCTGTGTTTGTGTTGTTCTGTGTGTAGGTAGCGGCTTTGCGAAGGGCTGATCCTCTGTCCAAGGACTCCTACACATTGTGTATGGATTAAAAAACTAATTAGGCGGCCAAGGTCCACAAGGGCTGTAGAACCATAGATATATGGTCCATCTTTGATAGGCCAAGTCACTCAGCGAGTCAGGACAATTGCAGGCGTTTGTGGGACCTCAGGGTTTATTTCCTCCTTCATAGGATCCGCATTGGTCCCTATTCTGAGCCAGAACCACTCACTGCAAAACATCAACATTATTCAAGGTCATATGTACAGTACAGTACTGTACAGTAAATATGTCATCTATAGTACTCGTATGCATGTCTGCGGTCATACAGCCCAAAGTTCTGCTTCTGGGACTGGACGGTACGGTGTGCCCGCCAAGCTGTCATAGTTTTCTATAAAAGCAGATTTATGACGTGATAAGTTGTACATTTTCCAGAAAGGTGGACGAAAAATATTTTTCCAGTCGAGTGTATATGAAACTCGTGTTTCTTCTGAACAGGTTTTCCTTGCTTCGAGGTTGTAAATTACAAATTCGTTATCCTACTTAAAGCGGCCTCAGTAGTCTATGGGTAACGTTCCCACATCATGACTCAAGGTACGCGGGTTCAAACCCGGCAGAGGTCGTGGAATTTTTAAGGACGGAAAATTTCAGGGAACAAGTCCTCCGGACATACAATAGACTATTAGTCGCGGTGCATGGGGAAAACTCCCCACTCCAGTAATAATAATAATAATAATAACAATAATAATAATAATAATATCCTACTTAACGTTATACACGTAACGATATTCATATCTGGAAACCGCAATGCAATAAAACATATTTAATACAATTATGCGACGCCCAGTGATTATTTGCTATTCTTTATGAGAGCGCATATAGAGAGTTGTATGCTGATCCTCAAAGAGAATGGAGCAAGAACGCCTAGAAATAAAATATGTTGCTGACTCGTCAATAGAATACAAGACAAAAACAAAGAATAAAAACAGCTAATAATCTTTAGAAAATGCGGCAATGCTAAAGCATTTGACAACGAGAACAATAAATCAAAATTTTAATCAAGAGAAATTAAGAGAGCATAGAATTCGGGGAATGCTTGCTAGTAGTCAGTTCAGAATTTTGTATCCTTTCCTGCTGTATAAAAGCATAAAGGTTAATATACACAAATAATAATTTTGCCTGTAGTGTTTTATGGGTGTCAAACTTATGTCTCACACTACAAAAGCAGCACAGGCCGAGGGATACAAGAACCAGTGCTGAGTAAAGTGTTTGGACCTATTAACGAAGAAATAATAAGAGGCTAGGAAAAAATGCGTTATGAGAAGTTCTAGAACGCGTAACCCTCGCTGTATACCATTAAAATGGGCAAGCCCAGGAGCGTGAAATAGTCAGGGTACGCAACAATTATGGGAAAGAAAACGCGAAGGAAAGGCTATTAGGAAGATCTAGAAACAGACAGGAGCATAATATTAAAATCGATCTTGGAGAAATAGTATGAGTGTGTGAACTGGATTATTCTAGCTGAGAAAAGGGACAAGTCCCTGGTTCCAGCGAACACAGAAATTAACAGTCGGGGTGAGCGAGCAAATGTTGGCTCCTCTAAAAGGACTCGGGACCATGAGTCCAGTTAGTGCAGGGAAGCGGTCGTGACCTAATTAAGCTAATATCCCTATTCTTGCTTCGAAGGTCTGAGAGAAGTCACTTCAGGCCTCAGAAGCAAAATGTTTTCTGAGTATTCATCTAAAATTTATTTCTATATTACGATCATGTTTGTGCTGTCTGCACACTTTGAATAAACAGGTATAATTCAAATTTTTATTAACTCACGTATCACCTTCTGCAATCGGAACACGGTGGATATCAGATGAAGTTTACATTGCAGCTGTTACCTGTAACAAAACACAAGAAATGAGACTGTCAGCACAGCTCACACCAACACCGTCTTCATGCACAAGAAATTAATATTAGCATCATGGAAAATGCCTTTTATCTCTTCCTGTTACAAGGATTAAACGGCTGTTTCCTTGTCTTTGTTGAAAGAGTGTGGCAAATTAAAGACCTGCTTTTCTATCTATAATGACAGTGAAATTTCGGAATTCCGTTTTAAGACATTTTCTCGTAATATTGTAGCATTTTATTTTGAGTTACTTATTATTATGTTGATGCCTGCTGTTCCAAGTTCGTCTGTAATATTTACAGTGCCGTTATCGTCCGTCGTTACGAATTCTGCGACAGCGACGGGGAAACGCCTTGTTTCGTGAACCCCACGGTTCAGATCCAGGAGAAGCACAGGTTTCGCCTCACCATACATTACTGGGGCGACCAGATCAAGGCGGATGTCATGAGAAGTGACTACTGTAGACAATATGCACAGGGAGAGATAAGTATTTCTTGAGGACCTTGTGGTCGCTTAGCTAGTCAGTATATTTCCAGTATTTTATACACGTAAAACCCGTTCTTTCAATATCATGTTCACAAGAGTCCGCCACTGGTCCGTCTCCTAAGCCAGATGAATCCAGTACATTCTAAAGCGTTCTGACGATGATGTATAACACTCAGAACTACTGGGTTTTCAGACTTTGTCCATGGTCTGGTATTATAGGAACTAGAAAATGCAATGTTTCGGAAACTGGATCTCTTTCCGCCCTCAGGTGGGGGGGTGGGACAGCTACTCTGTAGGGTGATTGGATGATTGAGGTTAGCTCTTTCTAAGCGATCCAACAGAGCAGGTGTCTCCCCCCCCCCCGCCTTCTGAGGGCCAGTGATTGAGTTTGGCTCTTTCTAAGGGGCCCGACAGCTTACATCGTAGGTGTCTCCCCCTTCACCTGACGAAAGAAACAGATCCAGTTTCCAAAATGTTGTTTTCTAGTTTTATAATACCGGACGATGGACAAAGTTCGAAAACCCATTATTCGAGATCATACCAATCCACACTTTCATATAATATTTATTTAAAAATCCCTCTTAATATTTCCATCTTGTTCATGCCCCTTTTCCCTTAGTGGTCACTCCCCTTCAAGTTTCTGGAATAGCTATTTGTAGGCCTACAAATTATTGATACCTCTCATGCGTGTTGCATACTCCTCCAAACTTTCACTCACAGATTTGATGACCCCAACTAAAAGTATGATGAAGAGCATAAATTACGAAGCTCTTCATTACGTATTTTTCTGCTCCCGCTGTGCATAAGTAGCCAAAACTTTCAATGGAATTCACACTTCGGAAGGGTTGTACAGTAACAGTCGTGTATGCTCTTCAAATTTCCACGTCATGATATAAAACAGTGAGACTAAGGGGAAAGTAAACGAGGGATGTATTTAGGTCAAAAGGTCATCCTATTTAAACATGGAAATGCACCGTGTGACATAAATAGTGGAACTGCGAATGTGGAAAGAACGGACACCACAGAGCGAACCTCCAGTAACGGGAGTAACAGTGTCATGAAGTTCAACGTACTGTGGCCCAGCCTTCCTTCCGAGGGACAGATGTACCTGGCCTCACACTTAGCCTACACGCCGCGTCTTGGAAGAAGACCAGAAAATGAACAACTCCTTTATATTGTCGTATTATGAAATATAAAGTTCCGTACATCAGGGGCACGAGGTAGCGTAGTTGGTTGAGGCACTATGCTACAAGACTGAAGGTCGCGAAATCGAGTACCGATGAGGTGGATTTTTTCAATTTACCTAATCCTTCCAGCCGCACTATGGCTCTGAGGTCGACTCAGCCTCTAACAGAAATGAGTACCAATAATATTCCTGGACGTAAAGCGCGGCCGGCGCGTAAGGCTGACAACCTCACCGCCAACTGTGAGCCGATTGTCTTTAAAATATGGGAGCCTCGAACTCTCGCAAACTTATGGGCCTCCACAGCCTGTTACAGGGATTCCTTTACTTACTTTACCTAACAACCTTCCTCAATATTTCCCTCGAACACAGCTCATAACATCAAGAGGCACAATACCTCGCCAGTTAATATAGTATCGTTACGAACTGATGCTGTACGTGCCGTATACTGCCACACGTTAAGTGACAAGACACTGGGTTTGGATTGTTCATTGCATTTATTGAACTCTTGAAGCCGTAACTAAAATTAATCATGGAGCTACTGCTAATTCCCTTTCCAACACCCTCTTAAACGCGGAAGCCTCCAGTTCACAGATTGGTCTGGCGCAGTACCACGACTGTCAGCGTTTTGGCCACTTCTGGATTCGCTGCAAGCAGCTCCCAAAATGTATCTAGTGTAGAGGAGGGAACCGCCATATGAGTACCGGGGGAGAGGAAATCGGGGAGAGAACCCCTAAGTGCTACAAAGGCTTTGCCATAGCTCAGGAGGTTAATCGCTGGGTTATCACCATGGCGGCCCGCGTTCGAGCCCGGGTCAGGTCACGGGGGATTTGTGGTGGACAAAGTGGCTCTGGGAATGTTTTTTACCCAGTATTTTGGTTTCCCCTGCCAATTCGCATTCCGCCGATTGCTCCACAATCATCATCTGTCATCTAGGGCTAGTACAATAGGTCAAACAGTAGCCGCAGTGCCAAGTGAACACAGTCTCACCCCCATGAGAAGAAAGAAAGTGCTACAAACTGCGAGGAGCAGCATCCCAGCAGCTACAGAGGGTATGTCTGCACCATGAAGAAACTCCTGTCTAGGAAGCAGCGCCTGCCTGTACCAGTCTCTCATCCAGATGGGCCACGCCAGGGAGTGCGTACGTTACGATAGCAGTAGTGCCCACACTGGTCTCCAGTCCAGCGGCCACTACCAGAGACCAGAAGCGAGAAAAATGGAGTCAGAACGCAAGAAATTCAGAAATGACAGGGAGATGGCTACACTTAAAGCCAGTGCAGCGCGCCACGACGGTATGGTGGACAACAGAACCGAGGACGATTGCACGCCGATATAATGAAAGTTGCCTGTAGCCTGGTAACGAGAAAGGAAGGGCCTGCCCTTGCTGTACCTGCAACACACTTTGCCATCTGCTTACACGTCGGACCAGTCTTCTCCTCAGAGAGGAAGCGCCATGCAAGAACACACAGCCACTGTGTAAGTCAGAGTATGGTCAAGAATCCAAGGAGGGCTCGACATCAAGACGACACAGATGGGCTGAGACAGCAGACTAAATTGCAGTCATGCCCAGTACCACTGCCGTTAACCGAAGTCATTAATACTGAAGATGGCACTGTAAGGTTTGCCGAAACTTTGGGCAACCTTCAACATTCGAGGCTACTAAGATCCTAATGCCGAGGCCAGACATAATGTTCAGCTGAAATAACCTAAGATCCAGAATATAGCGCCTTCTTCTATTTCCAGTCCAGCTAAATTTGTCACAAGCGCAGAATGATTGAACTGACCACGAAGGTTGTCTGTATACAATGGCCGATTGATCTGACCACGAAACCTGTCTGTATACAATGGCAGATTCATCTGACCACGAAAACTGTCTGTATACAATGGCCGATTGAACTAACCACGAAGTCTGTCTGTATAGTACATTTGCCGATGAAACTGACCATGAAGGCTGTGTGTTTACAATGGCCGACTGAACAGACCACGAAGGCTGTGTGTTTACAATGGCCGATTGAACAGACCACGAAGACTGTCTGTATACAGTTGCCGATGGAACTGACCACGAAGGCTGTCTGTTTACAGTTGCCGATGGAACTGACCATGAAGGCTGTCTGTTTACAAGGGCCGATTGAACAGTCCACGAAGGTTGTCTGTATACAGTTGCCGATGGAACTGACCACGAAGGCTGTCTGTTTACAGTTGCCGATGGAACTGACCATGAAGGCTGTCTGTTTACAAGGGCCGATTGAACAGACCACGAAGGCTGTCTGTTTACAATGGCCGATTGAACAGTCCACGAAGGCTGTCTGTATACAATGGCCGGGCCGTTGATTGCAAATGAGATGAACGTGCCTTCTCTAGGATTACACGTATTCGAATTTGAGAAGCGAAGCGAAATTACATTAGTTTCGACTGCGTGATTTCTCGCTTATTGCTTTGTCTGGCGTTGCAGATGCAGAAGAGCAGCACACGCTTATCGGGTTAAGCACTTCTATAAACTGACGCCTCGGCCGGGTGGTTAGTACCAGTGCTGCGTACTTGTGAAGTTCCGTTTCCAGATTTCGGCCCGGATAAAGGATATCTTGATTAAGACTTTTCGTGATTTTCCTTCCTCAGTCTGTCCTGGTAAATGCCAGGATAGTAGTACCTCAGACTAGACCATTAAACCTTCTTGAACATCCTTTCCAATTAGTTACTTACACACCATCCTATTAGCAACACAATATAATTTGAACTGTATATAAAGTATAGACCCCACAAAGGTTAAAACTGAATTAAAACCTTCTGAACTGATATATACTGCGGATTTGTGCAACTCAGTCAAAAATACGCAGGTTGGAATGGCGTCAAAGCACGAGGGATGTCATGGGTTCTGTAAAGAGCGCAATTATTTCCTTATTTTACTCAGTTTCTCCAAGCAATATTTTGATACGCCTCAACCGCTTCCTTCCTCATTCAATTTATCGTTCATAATCACATGATTCAACGCTGTAGGCTCCACAGCCTGTGCCTTGAGAGAGCGCAGTTAAATGCAGCTACAAGTAAGCAATCGCAACAATTCAGATCTTTAAAGTGATCGATGTTGTTTGAAACGCCACTCGCTCCTGAGTCAGGCATCCGAACTATCTGAGCAAAATTCTGCACATGAAAGTGATCACGTCTCAAAATAGAAGCAACATGTTCCTCCGAAACCCCGAAATCTGTTTGTAATAATAAAAGAGCTACCATGAAGGAAACGTCGGACTTTGCTTTTACAGACATGGGGTGATGGGTCTACACATTACTATTAAAATTAATATAATTCTCACGGACCTGAGATGTAAAATTTCAGTATTAACTTCGTCTAAAATATATCTGTGCGTAGGTGACACTGAGAAGAAAACTTAATGGAAGAAAAGCCTTCTTCTTTCAATGATATCTCCGGTATGATCACTCTGCTTCCCGTTGTGTTCTGAAAACAAACCCCATTAACTTTCTAATTATGAGATAACAGTTCCCACATCCAGCTTCGCCAGAAACTCCAAACGAAGTACATGAAACACGGTACACAATTTTCGGTTGCTGGGTCAGGTTTAATCTTCCAGTGATTTATCGTCTACATAAGTCCAGTAATCGAACTGGGGAACTTTGAATAGCCCATTAAACTTGTGTGTCAACTTACGGGACACAGCAGTGACACAGCAGTGACAGCATGATGAATCAACGTAAACCCGTTACTCAAAGTTGATATGAAGATGATGCGCTGCAACGCCGGCCTCCTTTTCCACACTTACCTCGAGTGCTCTAGGTACTAACGGCCTCTCTCAAGTCTCTCTTCTTCCTCTTCACGCCACAAATCTGTCGATCTCGAGAACGGGCGATATTTCACTTAACAGAATGTGGAGGGATGGCTTCCGGATCCTGTACTATAAGTAAGGGGCAAAGAAGAAGTAACTGAGGGAAACTTTGACTGCAAAGTATTTCAGATGTGCTAAATACTATTACAGGCTAATGATATTTAGACCGCTTCTGTGGTCTAGTGGTCAGAGTTCCTGCCTGTAGATCCAGAGGTCCCAAGTTCGATTTCCGGCGCTACCAGATTTCCTGAGTAGTGGGTCTGGAACGAGGTCCACTCGGCCTCGCGAGGATAATTGAGGAGCTATTTGAAGGAAATAGCTGCTCCGGTCTACAAAACCGAGATTAACGGCCGTGGGAATCCGTTGTGCTGACCACGTGACACCCTCTATCCGCCAAACACTAAATTCGCTGACAAAAGGCGGTCGCTCGGTCGGTATAGTTCGCTTGCGGACTACGGGCCGCTGAGTTCTTTGTTTAATGATGATAGTTATTCGAAACTGGCGGAGAGGTTATTATGGCAGTGTAACACCAGAACTGCTGGATTGGCGCAGTTACACTGAGACCTCAAATTTTCACTTTGGAATGAACCGTCTGAAATAGAAGTAAAATCGAGGAGTTTCTAAAACAAGGAAATTGAAATGACGTAACATGAAGGAAAACAAATATCGCTTTATGTCATTATTTTGGCAAGCCTGTTGAAATATGAATAATTTAACAGAGTAAAAACGTATACAACAATATAACAATGTGTCACGTCTTAAATCTGTAGGTGAAACAATTGTCAATCAAAATTTGTTCATGCACATACGAGCAGTGGTGTGCTTGGGTCGCCTCTGTCGTTTGGGTGCCGCTTACGGAAACATGATTCCTAGTTGCTTGCTTGAATCATGCAGCAAGAGTTGATTCCAATTCCTCCATCGGTGGAGGGTCAGAAGATTTCAACTGCTTGCAGGAAGGCCCACACTGGTCATAACATTTTCTTCATTGTGCTTGATGTGGATAAGGAATGTGCAAATCGCGAAGCTTAGTTTTATCGTTTACCTAAAAACTTTGAATTTTACTTCATTATCCCCGCTTAAAGAAAAATAAATTATTCAATAAACGGACTGCTACGTTTCTTTAAATTCTTACCGTCGAGCAGATAATGTCTACTACACTCAAGCAAATGGTTGCAGCAATCCACGTGTGATGGCACGGAAATGTTTACGTCGGCGATTAGTCAACCCGATTTGCATAAGGCTCAGGAACCTTCATAAGCAAAAATATGTTTACTTTACTTAAACACACCTTGAACATGACAGAAATAGCACCAGTAACCCTTTGATTTAAAAATATGCTATTAATAAAGATTATGAAATGAATTTTTAGACATTTTAGGCATTCTTAATATTATTAGAAGTATATTTTTATTGTATATAATACTATAAAAGCATTCAAGTGTAAGTATATCAATATATTGTCACATGTAGGGGGGTTTGTGTGCGAATTATAAGACGGGGTTTTGGATTTCTTGACATCTTATTAACGCAATGCGGAACTACACTGTGTACAGGCAATTACAGTACCTGCACAATTTTAATATTCCAGCGCTCACATCAGGTCTCCATTGAGCTGAGACCGCGCTGGAGTTTTCTAACAATAAAACCTTCCTTGCGATCTGTCGCATACAGACAGGTGTCGTCCGCAAAGAGGGCCATGTGAACACCATGTGTTTGGGGATCATCATTTATGTACAAATTGAAAAGGGTAGGGGAAAGGACTTAAAATTGTGGCACCCCTGCTTGCATTTCCCTTGGGGTTGACATTTGGCCTTCAACCGAAACCCTGAATTTACGTTGAGAAAGAAAAGACCCAATATGTTTGGTCAAACTGTTCGATAACTCCAATTTTGATAACTTATACAGCAAGCCTGAATGCCACATGGTATCAATGGATTTTTCGATGTTTAAGAACACCGCGGCCGTAGACATTTTGTTATTGAAATTAAGGGTCACATGGTCCGCCAGCCTCATACATTGCAATGTCGTGCTGTGACGTGTACGAAAACCAAACTGGCTTGCGTTGAGCAGGGCTCTTTCTTCAATATGTTTTTCTAGTAATTTCAAAATTACTTTTCGAATAGTTTTCCTGTCGTGTACAGAAGGCTGATCGGACGTAATTTTTTCGGGAATTTCGGGTCTTTACCGGGTTTAGGTAAAGTTATTACTTTTGCTTCCTTCGAAGTATTTGGAAAATAAGAGAGCCGAAGACAATGATTGAACAGATGAGTTAGGTGAACCAACGGTCGCCTTGGAAGTTGCCTCAGGCATTCATTTGGGATGCCGTCAATTCCAGGAGCCTTTCTCAATTACAAGGAATTTAGCAATTTTTGTACGTCACATGGTCTGGTCCTTGGAGGGGGTTTGTCGTCTACGGTTTCGAGCAGAGCTTGAACTCTAGCCTCCACCCGCCGTTCATGGTTATCGTCGCACAGATCATGTGGCGTGAACTGATTTTCCAAATAATCAGCTCCCTTGGAACTTCTCGTTGTAGAGCTTAGGGGCGGACCCCAAGGAAAACATCGTCTTCTACTGTACTGCATTATTCTATGCGTATTTACTGATCCGTTGCCTAGCAATAAACGTCCTACTGTTGCGCGCGTTCGCTCACATAGGAATACGTTTACCAAGTAGTTGCCTAGCAATGGGTCCATACGTCACAATATATTTCACATTTTAGACATTGAACTTCATGTTGCCCGAATGCAGACAAAGATTTTCCGAAACTGCCTGAACAAGAAAAAAAGTTGAGCAAGCCTGCTCCAGACGCACCTACTCGGTGTGCAAGACGGTGGCAAGACGATAAAAAATTTCCCGATTTTCTGAGAAAAAAGGTGCTTCTTCTTTCACGGTAGTTTAATGTTTTTGATTTACCTGACCGAAGTGTTGTGAAGTTTACACTAAAACCGGAACGCAGAGTAATCCTGAATTTTCTTGGAAAATTGGTTAATGTGAAACCTCAAGTAGAGTAAAATTAGCGTGAAACAAGTCTGAAGTCCCGTATGAAATTAATTTTTCTTTTCTTCACAGATCGCTCCGCAGGTCATATCAAATTTTTTTACAGTGCGTGACATTTGAAGTTCTCACGGATGTATGTTTTGAGACGTAACGCCGTGTAGTTTGGTACGAGATAAGCATTTAAATTTCGGGGAAACTTCGACGTTGGAGGCAGGTCTCCCCACAACATCTGCAGAACTGTACGGCGTCACATCACACAAGACAGTAATTTTCATGCGTAAGAGATGCATTTACTACATGTAAATAGTAAACGTGCTGAAAGTTCGCTACTTATCTTCGCTGAAGGGCCGCGCCATAGCTCAAGCGGTTAGTTGCTGGTTTCCCACTGCGGCGGCCCGGGTTCGATCCCGGGTCTGGTCAAGTCGGATTTGTGGTGGACAAAGTGGCGCTGGGGTAGGTTTTCTCCGAGTACTTCAGTTTCCCCTGCCAATCTTCATTCCACCAATTGCCCCACAATCACCCTCACCTATCATCTGGGGCTGGTACAATAGGCCAGAAGTGGCCGCAGTACAAGAGACTTAGTCCCACCCCAGTAGCAATAAAAAAATATCTTCACTGAAGTTTACAGCAGCAGAAACAAACAAGAAGAACGTGCACATCTCTTGTTTCTCTCCATGGCGTTTCGGAAAGGTTCCGTATAAGGCGCCACAAGTTTCGGTTATGCTGACTGGAGCCCTCTCATAAGAGGGGTGAAAATATTTCGTACATAATAACAAGAAACTCTGGGAAAAACTAATGGCCTACTTTTCTTTAACACAACACAGATGGCATGGAAAACGAAGCGTCCAACAATTCTTCTACTGTTGCGTGTATTTGTTGCCGCGGGAACGTGTTTACCGATCCGTTGCTAGCATCTATAAGAGGGTACAAATACATAGACTGATGGGAGAAATTTAAGAAGTACGTCGTTCAGATGGGCTCAGTTGCCATGATATACATACATACCAGGTTTCATATAGATTAGTTCAGGCAGTCAATAATATTTTTTTTGGGGGAGGGGGATTCTCAGGCACATAGATAGGAAGGCGATCTCATAATCCTATTTAATTTCTTTTAAATGAAGGAAAATATGCTAATAAAAACGAATGAAACAATGCTGAAAAAAAAAAGATGACAGTTAAGGGGCAGTCGCGAGTCATACCAACCGACTTTCTGACATGGTGCTGAAAGCTGATTCAAATTAAGCTACTGAACACACGAGTGGAAGGAAACCTCTCGTACATGAATATGTTTCTCTGTTAGAATAGTTCACATCGTTAGCATCAAGTTCGAGTATATTACCATGTAAGAAGCTTCATAAGTTGTAATTTTCGCATGCCATTGATGTATAAATTAAAACAAGGGTGTTGAGATGTGTGGCACATGCAGTTCTCATACGAAAGTTGATATATGTATACATTCCTTGGTCGGAAATCCTGACAGAAGAAACGGCTTAGGAATTGGTGTATATGGAAACAAAATATTAATATTAATCTCAAAAATATGAACTGGGAAACTGCAGAAAAGATTTAATTGCCTCACGATAAGGTAAAATGGCAGGTCATTGTGAACACGACAATAAGTCTTAAAGTTCAATAAAAGGCGGGGAATTTCTTCATTTGGTAAACGACTACTAGCTTCTCAAGTAGTAATCTGTTCCATGGCCTTATGTGTGATGCTATACCAGTAGAAAACTTTCTTCTGTAAGGTAAACAACACAACACAGCGTACGAATCAATTCTCTTTACTCTAGTCAAAATTAAATTGTTAACATTCAACAGCCTCTATAGATGTTTGGATGTTTTTATTGAAAACTTGTCAAGTTCGCAACGCAGAGGATCAGTATAAGGATCAAGAGCTGTGATAAAATGAAAAGGTTTGTTGTCCAGCCGTTCCGTTTATTAATCATGCTGCATATTTACATCAGTGAATGAGTGTAAAGCCAATTTATTACTCTATGAACTTTGAAGTTAGTTAACAGAATTATACAGTTGATAGATGCTAAACAAACTGAATTTGAATGAGCTGCATCATACTTCATCATTGCTGGAAACAAATCGGTGAACAAGCACAATGCGGCAGAACCTGACTTTCAAGAATATTCTTTTTCAAAACAACTTGAATCTGACTGTTGTTCTTCAGTAAGTGGGAAAAATCATGCATGTGCGCAAATTTTATATTTCACATTTACTACAACAATCACCAAGCAAGAATTTTTTTTCTGGCTGCTCTAATGAATCAAACATTCTTAAAACAAATTATGCACCTATGTTTTTTAGATTTATTACATTACCACATTAATATGGCTATCAATTGATCGACACATTCATCAATAAATTAATTACAAATCAATTTAATATATGTCACGAAATTAAATAAATACAAGTCTTTCCTAGCCCTGAACCTACGTATAACACTAAGCAAAAGTCCACAAAGTCTTTAAGTCGGCACTTGTTGGTGTAAACAGCTTCATGCTCTGGCCACTTTAATCCTCTTACTCGTTGGTTAGGAGGAGGTGGTGAAATGCCACCTAAACGCAGCCGAAAGACACTAAACATGAACTCAAACCTTCCCCATGTTCTTTCGTTCCCTTTCCTTTATTTCTTCATTTCTTTCGCTGATTTCTGTCTTCCTTCTTTTTTCCCTTCACTTATTTTCTATTTCTGCGCGTTCTACGAATTTCACATATTTTCGTCTTTCCTTCAATTCCTTTCTTTTCTCTTTCTATACTTCTGTCTGATTTTCTCACAAGTATGTTACTGTCACAACGATTCACCAGATAGACAGAGCGGAAACTTGTACTCCCTGAGGTTCATAGTTTTCTTCAGACATTACAGATGAGTACAAGCACAGTATGATGACATAAACCAGGATGACTTCCTTTCCACACCGCTCCTGTTCTCCATGTCATCAACCTTACATTCCACTTGACTCTACATAATCTTCAGCTAATCCGAAAGGTCGCACCTGTCAACACTCCACCAATCATTCTGTGCTTCCTCGTTCAACCCTGAAGTGAATGTCTTGTTTTCATTTGCCGTGGGTGTACCAGGAGGCGGCAGGTTGTGATGAGAATGGAGCGGGAGTGGGTTTTGAGTGGGTTGGACGACACTCCAGAAAGAAGGACAGCCCCTGACAAGCATCAAGTCTGATATACGAAGTAAATCGAAAGGAGACGCAAACCCCACAATTATGTATATGATTAGCTACGAGGCTGCCAACAGCGATAACACATTACTTGATTGGACGCAGGATGACCATTACTTGGAAAATTTTGTAGCCTCCCCAGAATTTGTAATTAATGTTCTAGGAAGCTAGGGTATCTTTCAAACCCTCATTTCTCCCCCCAGTGAACCTCACGGTAAAGGGCATAGAGGGGTTATATGCAAGGGTAAAGAGCAATATACAAGAAGGGAGACGGGAAATCTGAGAGATACATAGCTTTCCCTAGGGACATGAGCAGGAATGAAACATTTCCTCCACAGCGCAAACACCCTCTTCACAATATATATATGCCCCTATCGTGCACTGCAAACTTTGAAGGCATTTTTATCTCCCTAGCCTGACGAACAGAGCTACAAGATGTTACTGTCATGTCAAGACATGAATAAATACTGTTATGCATGACTGTTAGGTTTTCAGGTAATTAAGTATGGTAGGATTCCTGCTGTAGAGACTACAGGGAAACTACTCGTAGATGGAGATCTCCTGTCCTTCAACTCTCCGGTGACAAACTCACAGCAAGTGCCTTTAATTCATCGAAATTCGTAAAAAAAGAACATAGTCTAGTCGTCTTACAAAGTGCATCGTTGGACTGCATAATGTAGTCGATATTTGAATTGCCTTGTGAAGTGGACATCTAGAATTTCTTGAACAATAAATTCATAATATCTTAAAAATTTATATTTGGAATATTTGACAAAGTGGCTATTTGGATTGTCTCGTGAGAGACAAACAGTCATCGAATGAAGTGGATATTTGGACTGTCTTGTGAAGTGGCTATTTGTATCAAGTCACCTTCAAGAATATAGGTAGCTACGTATTTTCTCTATCTAGCTATGGTTCTACAGCCCTTTTTGGATCTTGGCCGCTTTTCCGTCTCTTGATTTTTACACGGTCGGAGGAATTCATTGACGGGGGATCAGCCCATCGCAAGGCCACTACCTGCACACACAGGACAGTACAAATACAGAATAAACGCACACAGACATCCATGCCTCAAGTGGGATTCGAACTCACGATCAGTGTTTGAGGAGGCGAAGACAGCTCATGCATTAGACCGCGCGACCATTGTGATCAGCTACGTACGTATTTTACAGCGTCTTGCAAAGTGGCTATTCGGATTGTCTCGTGAAGCGAAGTAACAGTTTTCTTTTGCTAGTGGGGTGGGACAAAGTCCCTTGTACTGCGGCCACTTCTAGCTTATTGTACCAGCCCCAGATGATAGGTGAGGGTGATTGTGGAGCAATTGGTGGAATGAAGATTGGCAGGGGAAACCGAAGTACTCGAAGGAAACCTGCCCCAGCGCCATTTTGTCCACCACAAATCCCACTTGACCAGACCCGGGATCGAACCCGGGCCGCCGCGGTGGAAAGCCAGCTACTAACCGCTTGAGCTGTGACGCGGCCCGAAATAACAGCTTACTCTGACTTGTCATGCTTCTCCAGATTCTAGGAGACAGCACGCAAAGAGACATAAAATGTGAGATTTAATTATCCTTTTACCATGTAGCCATTATAACCCAATAGTCATTATGCTTAATGAACTGGAACAGTCATAAAAACATAGGACTTGAATTAGGTTCGAATCTCGGCCCGATGTCGTGTACCAAGTACAGCAAAGGAGATATTTCGTACTTTCCCCAATTCCCTTCAATAAAATGGCAAAGAAAACTTAACAAGCAGGCTATAATAGCTGTATATAACACCTCTCTCAAGCAGTCATCTACTGTATTCCTACAATATGTCATTTCACGCCACATAAGTTGACAGACTGTTGTTAAGTAAGAAAACAACCACCCTCACCCATCAAAGGATGCCAGACATGGGTGGGACATGAAACAAAGATGGGAAAGATAAGAAATGGACGTATCACTTCGAAGGAAGAGGCCACATGTGAAACTCACGCATAGATGGGATGAAAATACTGAAAAGCATCCGGAGAAGTGAGGCGTGAAGGTGTGCGGGCTGGATTTAGGTGCCTTAGGATAAAGCTCAGTGGCGGAACATTTCGAACACGGCAAAAATCCTTCCGCTTTCCTAGGAACAACTAAGAAACTATCAGTTTCTCAAGTAGGGTCTGCAACATCAAGTAATTAAGTGGGACAATTTGTCAGTCATAATGAAATACATATCACAGTTTGGCTAATATATTCTCCGAACTTACCAACACAGAACGCAGTCAGTTCTCGCCGTTAGACTGTTTGTCTCTCCGTGTGATTATCATCACCACCACCATCACCATCATCATCGTCGTCGTCAAAATCGTTGTTAAATTCCATGATATCTGAGCAGTAAAAATCACTGAATTCGTTTAGAAATTGCTTGCTTTTATGGAAGTCGAAATTTCATCATCGTGTCCGACATTGAAACCCATTTCTACGCCAGCAGAAATTAGTTCATTCCTTCACGTTCAACAGCTATGAGATTTATTTTAATATTGTCTTCTATGCTGCCTTCCTGAGCGGTCTAAGGCATGTACTGTCTTCACTCGCTTGGAAACCGAGATCGTGGGTTCGAAACCCACCCAGGGCATGGATGTTTGTGTGCGTTCTTCTGTGTTTGTGTAGAGGTAGAGGCCTTGCGACGAGCCGATCACCCGCCCAAGGAGACCTACCGAATGTGTAAGATGTAGAAAAACCGAAGTGAACGGAGAAATTCATGGAGGTAGGCCTAGGCCCACTGGGGCTGTAGTGCCAAGGGAAAAAGAAAACTCTACATTCAGCTCTCCCAAATTAAATCTTTCCTTGAGGTTGTCCAACAAAAATTTTGTCTCAATCTCTCATCTTTTTAAGTACGTGAAATACGTCCAAAATATATTATGTATTTTGAGTGGTTAGGTTATGAACGAAGTAGCAAATTGTAAAACTTATCATTCTGAGCCCTTCTACAGAAATTTGTCACCTAATCTTTCCTAGGCATACAGCCTATTTTTGTCACCAACCATTCTGCTCTCAAACACCGGTAGTATATTGCGACGTGTCTGTTAGTAATTTATAAGGCGGGTTCTGGATTGGATGAATGGTACAAGCAATACAGCGTTACTGTTATTTCCACACTTTACATTTCACCGTTATACACACACACTAGGGTTCTCAGTCTGCACTAGCCGTATCCTGGCAACAGATATATAACAATCTGCTACTTCAAATCACTACATGGTCTTGGAAGGTAAGGTAATGTTGTCCCTGTACTTAGCTAATTAAGCATTACGCCATGAATATGTACGGGGGAGTGGAAATATAGATCCACCTTATGTCGCAGAAAATAGAACTCTTCACGGTACTGGACATATGTCATGTTAAACCAGGCGTAATACACATATTTAATATCGGGCGTCATTAGTTGTATATAGTATATAATTCCATGCGGAATTTTAATTAGCTGATAAGACCACAGGCAACAGTATAGCCATGGATACAATAGCACTCTAATGATCGGAATTCGGTACTATTCATCTGACATTAATGTATCACTGGACAAACTCAATGGATCTGGGCTTGTAAAGAAATATTTCATTAAAAAGAATTCTGTCACAGCGTAACATTGCACATGGCCGCACGCCTATTTACATTCTAGCACTGAAGTCTTCACATGCCACCACCACATGCTCCCGAATATGTGAAAGGGATGAAAATGGATACTTTATCCTTGAAGCTTGTAAATGTCGCCGTATAATTCGAAGTTTCAAGGAGCAGAATATGTCATGAAAAACTTTCGTTAGTTACAGCGAAACTATTTCAAATAACTAAGCGGGAAAGCATGTGGCACAAGTATGTCATAGACCACACCACGCTTTAAGCTTACCACTTTGCGATTTAATTCACATCCGTAATTTTGCAATGATATACGCATCCTTTGCTATAGTAAAGGTAAAAGAAAGTTGTCCTTGTGCCTAACTAGCACTACGCCATGAAGGCGTATGTGAGACTGGATGTATAGACCCACGTTTTCTTGATTTTGGCAATAGTTGAAGGCGAGTGGTCAGCTTCACGCCCCGGCCGCTTTATCTCCGGAGAAAGAGCCCTCGGTTCTCATTGGCTAGGAGGCCGGGTGATCCCCAGAGGCGGTCTCGACAACATGGAGAAGTGAAAATTCTTGCCCCCATCGGAACTTGAATGCCGACCCCCTTGGTCGTCCAGCCCGTAGCCCGTCGCCATACCTACTGCGCTATCCCTAGTTAAGAATATATTTGGAATTCAGTATTTTTCCGGTCTGTAGCGGTAAATTATGACAAATTCGCTGTCAATTCTATTGTCTATGTATTTATATACTTATCAGCTTTCATGTCTGTATATGGCATATATGCATCGCAATGTAAATATCTATTCTTTAACCCTGGGGAGATTTCACATTTCCTTACACATTGAAAATCCGTACCTGAAGCTCCAATATTTCATAGCGAATTGTGACGTAATATGGAAAGAGTTGAAGCTTACATTCACCGATGATTCAGACAAATTGTGTTACACCAAAGATCTGTTTAGAGCAAGCAGCGTCATTTAACGTAATAACTGTCCACTCTCTCCAAGTCTCACATGTTCCATACCAAGTAGGTCCCCAAGTGGGAAAGCAGCCACTCTCCGTCGCTTTATTAGAGGATCAAGTCTTCGAAACTCTCTCACAGAACGGATACATAAGCGCGATTTTTTACTATGCCCTATGTTGTCCTATGAAAATGTAGGGCTTACGAGGGCTGGGTGAAGGGACGGACTCAAGTGGATGACAGTTATGAAAAACGACGTCAGTGAACCCATTTAAGAGGGAGAACACTTCAAAATGTGGAAAGAGAAACAGGAATTTTACGAATTAGATTAATAATAAGTAAAATTTATCAACAACAACAACAATGAATAAATTTGGCTAACTAATTCCATGTTAAAGGTCTTTAGCAGTTTACTGCCAGTCTTTCTAAAGCCTTTTGTTCATGGAACCGGATTATTCAGCTCTTAAGTTCACAAAATTACACAGATATTCTGAAGCAACTGGCCACCTCTATGGTCCAGTGGTCAGAGTTCCTGGCTATAGATCAAGAGGTCCCGGGTCTGGGTCTGGAACGCGGTCCACTCATCCTCGTGAGTATAATTGAAATGTACCGGCTCCGGTCTAGAGAATCGAGATTAACGGCCGTGGGAATCCGATGCGCTGACCACGCGACACCATCTATCCACAAACGGTGGCACTAACTTCGCCGACAAGCGGCGATTGTTCAGTTGGTATAGTTCGCTTGCCACGGAGTTTATTTTCCCTGAAGCAACTTTATCCGACTCATATCATCATATCCCACTCCTCTGAAATTCGTTTTTATCTTCAATTCACACTTTTCTTTTCCAGCTGCTATTTTAGGCTGACGTTCAATGACCGAAACTGTATACACATTTCTCATTTCCCCTCTGTGGTTCCTACTGCCTCATCTTCAGTTGTTTGACAGCCATATTGTCAAAAGGCGAAGAATACAAATGGTGAATTTCCTCATTAAATAATTTTCAGCATTATGATCTACGTGAACTCTTGTTCTGTCCCGCACTTTCTTCTGAGCCATCACCAATCACCGTTCTCCAGCCAAAAATCTACAGATGATATCATCCGATCTGGGTCATCTGAAATGTTGCGACACATGAAAGAGTAACAGCGTTCTTTCCTCGGTTTAAGGGGAAGTATTAGTTGACTAAACAGCAACAATATTATCAAGATCCTACTTAATTGCGTAGCAATGTTCCTATAGTAATTTTGACCACAAATCCCGAACACTACTTGTATTTGGAATTGTTTCCAATGGGCTCGTTATATTAGTTACAATGCCGTTCACCTAAAATCAACTAGCCAACAACTTTCTCAGGTTGCCTGGTAAACTCTAACAACTTACCAGATCAAGCTCGCGTTATATAATATTACTTTCTATTAGTCCATAAATACGACATTAAATTACATTCATTTACAAAAGTCAGGTTGTTTATTGATTTCAACGTCTACCACTGTCACAGTCGGCAGTAGATCCTCAATTAATTTCAGAGAGAATCGTCTCTCTCTCTCACACACACACACACACACACAAGCACACCTGTAACAGATTGTGTAGCACTTCTCTGCAAAATAAATTTAACTGACTTGAGGGAAGGTAAAGGTAAAAGTGTGGCAGACCCGCAGAGGGCAGTAACCATAATGCATCATTACTCTCTAGGGGAACACGTATCCTCCGTTTCCGGTTCCCCCTGCACCCACAAGCACATTAGGTCCTACCCAAGATTTATTTCACTAATTAATTTATCTGGACTTACAGAAGCACACCCTTACCTCATTTCATGCTAACATCCTCCTCCAGCAAGCAATCATATTGCTAGTTCGAATGTTGCACCCCAAACCCTTAAGCCCCTCCTTTCCATCCCTCACTGAACCACCGAAGGTCCCCTCGATCATTTTTCAAGGATCTATACAAACTGCGGCCAAGAGACGCGCAGATGTACACAGGAGGGGATGAACCCAACGTCCGTACAACATCGAGCTATATCATTATCAACTGGGACACCCCCTCTTTCCTGGCACAGCCATAGCTGCTTCATTATTGCCCGTTATTGAATAGCTGCACAATGCATGAGTGGTGTCGTATTTTCCGGTATTGTTTCCTATTGTTACAAAAGCAGCGGTTTAACGGCCTTTAGTTAATTGGTTTATATAAGGGAAGGCCAAGGTACAGTCAGCAACACTTCACATAAAATTTATAAAACTAACGTTTTATTTTCAACAGATAATTACGTTCCGACGAAAGACTTACGTCCTATATTACAAGTTAATTTATTGTCAGACGCATTTGCAAAAGCAGTGTAATTATAACTAGAGATTTAGATAAACAAATAATTGGTACGAATAGCAATACACACTAACAGGTCTCAAAACTGAAGAGCTATAAATGGATGAATTGTCTGTCTGTAGAGAGCCCACAGATTTCTAAGTGCAGAAGAACGCACACACGCACGAGCACAGCGATTAGATCTTGTCAGTGGAAGTTCAATGTTTCATAGTCCTATAACAAGGATTAATGTGATGTAGGATTTGACGTTCTCCCACTGGTGGTTATGCAGAGTACTATCTTCTGGGATATAACGCCTTGTAGTCAGTTGAAAGTTCGCCGAGGTTTAAGAGAGACATATCGCTTCCATCTTCAGGGTCAAAGAATAAGCCAAGCAAGATACCAGCGTGAAGGTAGGTATCAGAGCAGAGCAGAAGCTTCCTGCTGGCAACAAACCAGCACAGTCACTTGTAGCACTGGACCCCGCTTGGAATCATGACCGTATATGTGTTCACATCTAAGACCACTAGGTCTTCATCTTAATTGCGCCTCCGCTTCGACGAGAGGAGGGGTTAGTCTTGCTAAATAGTGTTCCACTTATTCCACAGTCATCAACAGAGGCTAAGTAGGGACATATATACATTGTATACGCTACACATGGTAGTGTAATTGGTTGAGACACTAAGCTACAAGCTGGAAGGACGCGGGTTCGATTCCCCATGAGCTCACTGGACTTTCAATTGACCTAATCCTTCCAGCGGCACTGTGACCTTGAGTCGACTCAGTTTCTAACAGAAATGAGTAGCAGCAATGTTCCTGGTGGTAAAGGGCGACCGGCGCGTAAAGCTGACAATCTTGCCGCCATCTGTGAACCGACCGTTCAGAAAATGTGAGAGCCTCGACATCCCACAAATTTATTGGTCTCCACGGCATGTTACAGGGATATCTTTTATACACAATTGTCACTAGATTCTAACATGTACACAGACCTCTGTCAATGTAGGCTTGGAGCAATCGGCCAGCCGGAATTTCGGATCATATAGGATTCAGGAGGGAACGGAAGAGTGCACCTCGGTTCTCATTGGCTCGCCCATGGGACAGGCTGAAACGGCTGGCTATCACACGACCAACGAGCGAACCAATAGGAGCCAAGAAGAGGAGTCTAGGATGGTACTGAAGAGGTGCGATTTCGCTGGCCTAAGAGAAAGACAAGGGAAACATTGTAAGGGTGTGTTGGACAGGATACAGACTAGTCAGAGAGAGAGAGACGTCAAAATGAGTGAGACGGAGGTATGCGCTGGGGGATGATGGAGTAGTGGTAGTGGAGGGAAGCCGGGACATCAGGGTGGAGACTAGTGCACGGATGAGGGTGAAGATATCTACGAACTTGTGTTATTCGTTGCAGCGAAAATGAAGTTTGTTAAAAGAAAAGTATGTACAAATTAACACGCTTCGTTGTGGCGAAATTCTTAAATCGTATGTTCGTAAAACGAGGGATACCTACACACACACACACATAGCCATATGTCGTAATGATTAAGACACTTAGATGGGCATATGGCACACCTAAATGTCTTAAGTTCCTGATTCTTGGCGATGCATTTCTTCATTTTTCTCCTTCGCCATCTGTAAGAATAACTGACGGTAATGAGTTTAACTCTACCACGTTACAATTCCTGCTACTGCGCAACCAACAGCCACCATCCGCCTTGCTTGAAGCATAGAATAACCTAGTACAACTACTATTAGCCGTTTTAAACAATGTTTCCTCCACAAAAGGTGCATTCCTGTGGTACGATACTGTGCCCTAAAATAAGCTATTATTATTACCTTTGTTCTCGCTTGGTGGTCATACACGCTTTACAAACATTTCGTGTCATAGCAGCTAAATGTTTTAAAACTTGTTAAAGGATTCATAAAAGGGAGAGGAAGGTATTCTAGAATGAGCCTTGTATTAAGAGGGTACGCGCATATTATGACAGTCACGTGAATAGAAATTGCCTTCTCATTTAGTTAATTTCAGTGCTGGTGCTCGAATGAAGGGAGCATAGTTTTGTTTGTATAGCTAATCTGCCAATGTAAGGGTAGGCAAGTTTTCATGCGTCTGAAACTAATTACAAGAGATCTCGAGCTTCTGCCTTAATATCCACGGACTGCGACAAATGCTACAGCTCTGCCTTTTCACATCAAAACATAAGCTTCACCGTTGTCACCTTTGCACAAATAACGAACTATTTCTTCACGTTCCTGCGGAATACAATACTGAATTCCATACAATGCTTTCGTCACAAACCGTATCCATTTCCTACCCCCTCACTTCTCTCCACCCTGCAGCCTCCCTGTTAAACGGAAGCCAGTACAATGGAGGCGCATCTTGTCTTTAATTCAAACATATTTACGAGTATGTACGCTAACGAAGTTCCTGTTTATTTATATCCGGGACATAATGGGAAATTGGCAGCACAAAGTTGGTTTCTATGATGGATTTGAGGTTCTCACAGCAGTGGCTACGGAATGTTCTATCTTTTGGAATATGACGTCATGTAGCCCGGTAAAATTCAACAGAAGTTTATAATGCGAAGCGTTCTGATTTCCTGTTAAAGAACAGCAGTGGGATATTTCCATCGCCAGTTGATGTCAGTGACAAATATGAGTATTTAAGATCCTTCCCTTCATTATAATAGCGTACTTTCATAAAGTAGGCTTATGCGATCTCCATGCTCTCTGTATATCTGTGAATCCCACTTATTAACTTTTGAATGACTAAACCTATCTTTAAGCGGCCTCCGTAGTCTAGAGGTAACGTTCCCACCTCATAACTCGTAGTACGCGGGTTCAAATACCCGGCGGAGGTCGTCGAATTTTTAAGGGCGGAAAAATTCAGGGAACAAGTCCTCCGGGAGGGACTTTAAGCCGTGGGTCCCGTGTCGTAGCTTTACGGCACGTAAAAGAACCTCATATCTCCAAAGGAGGTCACTGAGCCAAATTACGGACATTTCCCGTCCAACAGCAGTCTCTAATACCTCTGGTAGATGGGGGAAGCATTATAGATACCTCTCAGCTAGTAGAGCCGGTCTTGCTGGCTGGGCGGGATTGATGGTAAGCACCAGTACCGGTAGGATATAGAGACTGCTAGAAATCATAGAGGGAAGCACAATGGACCAATACAGGTCTAAGTGCATGGGGAAACCCACCCTCTCCAATAACTAACCAACTAACTAAACCTATCCTTATAGAACTTGGTGTATATAATCATGACACCTGAGCCCATCTCAGCGGCGTACTTCATAAATCCATCCTATTAGTCTGTATGTCTGTATGTATATCCCGCATACAGCTGCCAGGCAAACGCTCGGTAAAGTGTATCCATTCTTTCGTTGTTACGCAACGGTTCGATAAACATGTTTGCGCAGCAACGAAGAATTGTTAGAGGCGTCGTGTAAAGGATATTAGGCGATTAGTTGTTCCCAGAATTTCTTGTTTTTAAAGTTACGAGTACTGACTTGTTAAGGAACACATTCATTATAAGAATGATGTAGGACCTGTAGCTGTTAAGTAGCATTCCTCATTAATTTTTAACGAAGAGTGTTTAGAATGATGAAGTTTAAAATAAACCGCAATAGATTGTGTCTGTAATATGTATTCAACCCCCGCATTATTTTACGAGATGTGATAGTGTCCCCTGCACCACGAGCTACCCTACTTGTTTATTCTAAGTTGTCCTTTTCCTGTATGGGGTAGTCTAGACCCCGAAATTCTGAGTGAATACAAAATAAGAGGTTCACCCTTTTGGGGAGAGACGTGCTTATGGGCACTTCCTGCAGGTGTTCTCCCCTCGTGATTTCAAAAACCATTTTAATTGGAATCCTCATTTGGAATTCCTATGACCATCCAGTGCTCCATACGTCTGAATGGTCAAACTCCTCTTTAAGGACGACGAATCAAATGTCGATCCTGAATCTGACTACGCCCTCAATAGGCGTGTCTCTGGATGTCCAAGCACCAAGTTCGGGGTTCGAATCCCTTTAAAAACTCAGGCTTTGCCAGCCACGGCGGACACCACGCTAAACTTTTGACTTGTTCACTTCGGTCGGACTCCTCGCCAGTTTAATCACTATCTTCACGCATTTGTGTGTTATTACTGAACTTCAGTGCGGCATCATCGAGTAGTACACTCAGCACCTCCCTGGAGGCTACCTCTCACTACCCGCCGAATCCTACCGCGTTGGTGCATAGTGCACTCACATCCTTTTGTTCATTTATCAAGTAACTATAATTACTATTCCTAATGTAACTTTGTATAAGCATTTGATTCAATACATCATTCTATTAACCTGAAAACCGACTTCCGAAGACTTGAATTTCAATTCTTAAGTGCTCCAACGATCCCAGTCCACAAGACTTCCGCTCGGTCTACAAGTACTTCCCATCACTATCCTTCGGGATACAACATGTCTTTAAATGAAGAAACAGATGAAGAAATGACCTTCAGATTCTCAGGTTGTACCGACAAAAAGGCAGAATGAAGCAATGATTGTTCCAAAGAGCCTAAACCGAAACAATGCATCTGTAACAGTAAAACATGGAATTAAGTAATATGCCCGTTTTCTTTAACCATTTGCGTGCTCTGACTGTCCGTGTGGGCAACCTGTTCGTGTGACTGTGTCTTCTATACCAGCTGCGAAATATTGCCATGTGTATAACGGTAATGCTTTATTGCTTGGAAAAGACTCGTACTGTGTATATATATATGCACATTTTGTAATAGTGTAAGGCATATTTTGTGACGTTACTGAATTCATTTTACTTTTACGTTACCATTAAATTTTGTATTATGCCATTTTACAGAATACTTAGGCATACCATAGACTAACTGAACGGTTTAAATTACGTAACGACAAAAAAATGTTTCCGTCTAATTCGTTACTTCGTAAAAGATATAGTTACTCCATACATTAACTACATGACAACTGCTAAATTAAATTGTCTGCGTTTCTCTGGTTTAGTGGTCAGAGTTTCTGGTTACAGATCCAGAGGTCCGGGTTCGATTTCCGGCGCTACCCAGATTTTCTGAGAAGTAATTGGTCTGAAACGGGGTCCACTCAGCCTCGTTAGGATAATTGAAAAGCTGCTTCAAGGAAATACTCGTAGATGCTCCGGTCAAGAAACTGAAATTAACGGCCGTGGGGATTCGTTGCGCTGACCACGTGGCACCCTCTCCGCTAAAGTTGGCACTAACTTCGCCGACAAGCTGCCGTACAGTTATCTTGCGGACTACAAGCCACGGAGTTTCTTGTTTGTTTTATTTGGCTTTTCGCTAGGTATTTCATATATTAACTGACAATTTCAGTTAATGGATATAATAAGAAGGAAAATCAAACAATTTCATCATTTACCCTACTTCGTACGATCCCAGTAACTACCTGAGGCTTATTAAAAAGGTGATGTACATGTACACATCTGAAAGACTTGCCGAATCCAGTAATCTGGAGAACGTCCACGGACAGAAGGAATATTTCCATCCGGAACACCTCTTCGGCTGTAACCAGTTTCTCTACACATTGCTGAACTGACACTTTGCACACAAATGCGTAAGTATCCCGTTCTTGTTCCCAATCTAGAGCAACCATTGTCTGTCTTCATGATAACAACAGCTATTTAGCGAAAACTGTGGAACTCAATATACATTCCAAGTACGATGCTTTGGAAGCTGGTTGCATTGCTTTGGTTTGCACTAGCAAGCCTTTCTTAGCTTCTTGCCTCCCTCTCTTTATACATATATACGTATATTGTTCGCTCGTACACAGAGATAATAGTATTATAGTCCGTTGATATTCATCATTGAGATGGTCCGTACCACAAAAGCTACGATTGAGGTTGCTGGCATTCCCAGCACAGATCAGCATTTCCACGTTACTTTGAACAGGAATAAGAGTGCAGTGCAGAGGAACTGGAGTCCAAAACCCGAGGATCATCAATGCAAGGCCTGTGTGATACGTCAGTTCTCTCCGCTGTGTTCTCTAAACTCTGTTCATCAGTCATCAAATTACGTCATGTTTAGGTAACAACATGGTTGAAAGGCCAAATGTTGGTGCAACTCCAAACACTGTTTCAAAATGTGTATCCTTAATTCCAGAACTTTAAGCCCCTTTCTTAGGAGGTACACAAAATTTAAACCCACACTTCATTTACTCTTGTTACTGACCTCTATTCATGTTATCAGCATATGTTCGAGGTTCGACCCTGCCTTGACTCGATCGTGTCTGGTTTCCCAGTGAACAATCTTCAACTCTGGCCTCGTTACTATGAGGGCTATTCGGAAAGAAACATCCGTTTATTTTAGGCAACTAACGTAGGAGCGAGGGTGAGCTCGCGCATGCTACGTAGCGTCACTTGACTCATTGCCTTCTAAACCATTATATAACTGCTCATCCAGTGTTTGTTCTTGTCTCTACAGAGTGAATTATGTGTCCTGCGACTCATAATCAAGCCAGTTCCGAAACTCTCGCTGTTATCCGCTTTATTCACGGTAAAAATATCAGTGCAGCGGAAATCCATTGTAAATTATGCACGCCGGCTTATGTCCAACATGTAATGACTGAAGGAACTGTAAGCCAACGGTGCAACATGTCCAAAGATTGGAGAACGAATGCTCACGATGAAGAGCGAAGTGGTCGGCCATTTATAGTCAGTGATGATTTTGTTCAAACTATTTTAGCAACAAAAAGAATTGTAAACTTTCGTGTGAATTTCCACAAGTGTAACACCCTGTTTCATAGAGATTATCACGGTTAGGCTAGGCTATCACAAGTTTTAAGCAAGATGGGTTCCAAAAATGCTCACGGTTGCGTACAAAACGCAGAGAATGGTTTCAGCCCTTACTTTTTAGAGCGATACCACACATGTGGCAACGAATTTCTTAATCACATCGTACGAATAACAGGTGATTGAAACCTGTGTTTATTTTCTGAATGCTGAAATCAAAGCGCAGTCAATGCAGTGGATATACACACATTCGCCATAAAAGCCTAAAAAGTTTCAACAAACGCTGTCTGCCAGAAAGCTGAAGGCAAATGTTTTCTGGGACAGGAAAGAAGTGTTAATGGTAGAATTTATGCAACAAAGGACAACAACGTCAGAAGTGAACTTCGAAACACTAAAATACTGCGCAGAGCCAGCCATAATGGTAACATCCTGTGTAGTTTTTCTATGACAATGCGCGTCTCATTACGAGTACAGCACTCGAACATTACTGGAGCATTTCAGCTGGGAATTGTTTGGCCACCCTCCTTAATGCCGTGGTCTTGCTCCCAATGACTACCATCTCTTTACCTATCAGAAGAATTGGCTGCAACCACAGCTCTTCAACAATGAGGAGTCGATGGAAGGAATCAAAATGTGGCTGAGCTCACAGGTGGCAGAATTTTTGACAAAGGCATACAAAAACTTATTCCTCGATACAAGTGCTAAATTTTGGCTGTGACTATGTTGAGAAGTAGATAAAGTATGTGCGTATTTTTTTGTATATAATATTTTTTCTCAGTGATTTTTCTGTTAAGAGCTCACCGGAGGTTACTTTCCGAATAACCCTCATATTAAATAACCTATAAGTTTACTGTAAAATTCTAGCTCGCTGTGCCCGACTGCACAAACCAAACTCTCCCCACAGAAAGCAAAAATAATATCGAAGATTTCTGATAAAACTGCTTCCGCTTTAGAGATTTCAAGGGGGTCTCAACTCAATACATTTCATCAGGCGATCTGATTGAACTAAAATAAATTTATAATGGACATCAGAAGGCAAATGGATTTTCATCAATTATATTTGACACCTACAATTCAGATACGGAAACACCATCGGCTGGAAAATAGTGCCTGTCTCTCTACCCTTCCTATCTCTTGACAAGCTTCGCAAAACTTAAAATAACGTTTCAATATAGACTGAGGAATATTTTTACATCACCGATTGAACTCTTCAGGTATAGAGCTCATGCCACTGTCTATAGTTGACAAATGGACGTTATACATTACGTCGAATAATGATTCACTTAGAAAGAAGAAAGTAATATCAACATAGAATATCAATATCAATAATGAGAACGAAATTTTCCAAGTCGTGCACTATAAGCACTTCACAGTGCTGCAGTAACGAAAAATCTCGTGGCCTCTCCTTGTCCTGTACCTTTTCCGTCTACATGTCTTACTCCTACAGTTGCATATCTCTCACGCGACAGAAGTTCACTCTCATTTTGACATTTCGAAGAGACAATAAGCTGCCGGATTAATTTTCATTGTTGCTTCTCTGTTAAAATCTTCCACAGCCGAACTTTCCATAGCGTCCCATAGAGCGATATAAAATATTGTCACTTGTATCAGTGACTAAGAAGCGGGTTTGTAATGGTGAACCGGTTTATTGGATCTTCACTAGTCGTAATCACAATCAGTTTCTACACTCTAAAGATTACTGTAACTATAACACATAAAATCTTCAATGTCTCTTAACACTTCCAAACCGAATCCTCACAACTCCGTGACGCCTTCGTGTCCTTGTCCCACGGCTTTTCAGTTGAGACTGACCGCAAACGACCTTCACTGCCCTTTATAAACCTTCAGCACGAATCCCACAGAAAACATTCATTACTGTAGTAGTGTTTACTGTTCTGTTGTTTAGCACTGGGCACTGTGCGGACAATATTGAAAACAACTCACGTGACAGCTATCTCCCCAGTTCATTAGCGTTCTAACTATTGCCTAGCAACAAGCTTTAAATATTCTTCCTATTGTTGCGTAACCTAGCAACGTACTGTTTACCAAGAATCTGTCTTGGCGGGAAATTGTTAACCAATCCCTTGCCTAGTAATGGGTGTAAAAAAGGTAAAAGTAAAGGTGTCTAGGTAATAAGCCATGAAGGCCAACAGGGATGTGAGGGGTCGAGGCTCCCATATCTTGAGTTGGCTCAATAGATGGCGGTAAGGTCGTCAGCCTTACGAGCCGGTCGCCTTTTTAACACCAAGGAAATTCCTGAAACTCATTTCTGTTAGAGGCTGAGTGTACCCCAAGACCAAAGGGCGGCTAGAGGAATTAGGTTGAGTAAAGAATCCAATTACCTCATCGGGATTCGATCCCACGACCTTCCGGCTTGTAGCATGGTGCCTCAACTAACTACGCTACCGCGTGGCCGCAGCACCAAATGCCACAGCTGAAGATAACTTAACAGAACATATACGACTCACGACACCAAACAACACGTTGCCAGTGATCACGAGGGAACCAATCCATACGGCGCGAGACGAGCGCGCAGCGCTTGATGCGGTGTTGGGGACAACGTATTGCCACGCTACGTAGAAACCTCAGCTTCATTCCACACACTATCCCTCTCGATTAATAATACTGTGGAGTGTTTAATATGTATAAAGTAAAAAGTAAAGTAAAGTAAAGCTATCCCTGTATCAGGCCGTGAAGGCTCATAGGGTTGTGAGACGTTGAGGGTCCCACATAATCTAGACAATCGGCTCAAAGAAGGCAGTAATGTTTATAAAGACGTTTCATTATATACTTCAATTGCTACATTCAGTTGTTATATGAAATAATTAGGTACTGTATACAATAAACAGGTAGCAGTAGCCGCGCGGCCTAAAGCCGCTCGCTCGAACGCTGGGATCGTGGGTTCGAATCCCACTTAAGGCATGGATGTTCGGAGTGTGTACGAGTTCTTTCTGTGTTTGAGCCGTCTGTGTTTATTTAGCGGCCTTTCGACGGGATGATCTCTCGTCCAAGAAGTCCTACCGTCTGTGAAAAGATTACGGAACTGAATAAGAGGCCCGGGCCGCGAATGGGCTGGAAGATCTATTGAAAAAAAGAAATTGTATACAATAACGTATTACACCTCTTAACCATAACTTACACTGTAATTTGATGGGGCAGAATTAGGTTTATGTCGTAATCCTCGGTGTATAAAGATACAATTTCCACTACTACAGGTACTCAGTACGCCAATACGTATAACAGCAAATTTGATTTCAAAGCTTAGCATAAGAAAATAAATCAAGAAAAATACATATCTCAGAAAGCCAGTGTTTCAGAATGGGAAGCAGATTGACTTAGCTCAGAATTAAGTGGAGTGGCGGGCTCTCGAGATCACGGCGATTTAACTTTTGGTTCCACAAGAACCAGACGTTTCGTTTCCACGTGAATAACTATCCAGAGCTGCAGAAGAACCTGCACCACAGATACCGTCACTTGACGTCACTGTATCTCACTGAGGTCTCTTTCAATCGCAGCTGCTCCTTCACACTCATTACATGACGGTCCAAATTATGCTGAATGAAAGGAGTGTAAGGGAAGAGCACAGTACGATGAACTCAGGCATCTTCATTAATTCCATGCTATTCTGCGTATTCCCTTCAATACCACGCTAATTCGTAACAGTTCCAAATCTATTCCTGAAAATATCACGGCAGCCAGTCAGAAGGTATTTCTCCCCTTGTATTCCGTTACATATTCATCATATCGAAAATTTATTGCAAATAAATCTCCAGGTCTAAATTATGTCAATATCTTTTCTTATTTATATATATTTTTAGGATAATTCGTACTTGAGGGAATCGATAAAATTATATTTGAACTTCATAAAAATTAGATTACATTAATTCGTATGAAACAAAAATTAAATCATTTTTACAATTTTCAATGTAGCGTTTACTATATAATTTCATATAAATTCGTTCAACAGTTTCGGAAGTACAACATGGACACTGGTGAAAATCATCTCTTCTTAATCCGTTAGCCTCGTACAGTGATGTTACATACACTTTTCCCGTGTCATTATAGGCTTGACATAAATTACGCGCAAAGAACAAAATTCATTCTTTAGAAGTTAATAGTTGCTTACCTAGCAAAATGAAATCTCCGTGATATAGGACTGAAAGACAAAATATTTAAGGTTAGTCATCGCTTTCCTTAACATTCTTACAAACTCCGTGGCTTGAGTCCGCAAACGAACTATACCGACCAGGCGACCGCCGCTTGTCAGCGATGTTAGTGCCAACTTTAGAGGATAAAGGGTGTCGCGTGGTAAGCGCAACGAAAACCCACAACCGTTAATTTCGGTTTTATAGACCGGAGCCGCTATTTCCTTGAAACAGCTTTACAATTATCCTAATGAGGTTGAGTGGACCCCGTTCCACACAAACTACTTATCAGAAAATCTGGTAGTGCTGGAAATCGAACCGGGACCTCTGGATCTATAACCAGGAACTCTGACCACAAGACCTGAGAGGCGATCTTCCTTAATTTTCTTAGGGAATTAAACGTTTCTGCGGGCCTAGATATTAGCATTTCAATGGGCTGTGTTGTCAGTTTTCTCTCACTTCAGAAAAAAAGGGTAATTGTGTCGAAGCACACATCTCAGAAATACTGAATGTCTGGATAAGAGAGAACACGATGTTCCACAAGAGAACGGCAGAAAAACGGTTATGACAGCCAACATATAAGAATGAGTGAAAGTTTTTCAGCCTCTACAGCTCAAGTTCTACTTTCACATGGAGAGTCAATTTTCTGGTCTGACATGCCTTGTTGGCTCGCTCCTTTTCCTCTCTTTCTACCACCGCAAAGATACTGTTACCTCAGGCAGCCTACCTGTTGCAAATGCTTCCAACTTATTAGCTATCAGACTGATCACTGTGTCATGGCTCCAATATTTGTACAGCAGTGTCACCTGGGACCGCCGAGGATTCCTATAATGGCGCTGTTAAACAAGGGTCGTCCATTGTATCATCCTGAAATGGTGAAGCAGCTAGCCAACGTGCTTTCAGCAACCTGAATTATTCATACGTGCCTGTCAGTCGCCTTTCACACAGAGTGCAACACTCGGCAGACAGCTTACTAACCGAGAACTGGCTTCCTGCATGACATTTTTGTGTTTCCTGAACTAACAATATGATTGAAACAACGTAAGAGACTCCTTCTGGAGAAGCTAGTAGTCGCTAAGCTGTTCAACAAATTCCCAGGCTTTCATGGAACACGAAGATTCATTGCCATGTTCATAAGAGCCTACCACTGAGCCAGGTAAATCCAATGAACACCTTGCCACTCTTTTTCATTAAGGCATATTACAGTACTGTCCTCTCATTTATCTCTTCTTCTTCTTCTTCTTCTGAATTATTCCCTGCAGCTTTTCCGACTAAAATATTATGTTGCGTTATGTAGATTACGTATTATTTCTTATGATTCTCATGCCTGCTATGTACCTTACCAAACTCATCCCCGTAATGATCAAACAAAAAACTCCGTGGTCTGTGGTCCGCAAGCGAAATACATCGACTGAGCGACCGCCGCTATTTGGCGAAGTTAGTGCCAACATTAGCGGATAGAGGGTGTCGCGTGGTCAGCGCAACGGATCCCCACGGCAGTTAATTTCTGTTTTCTAGACCGGAACCGCTATAGCTCCTCAATTGCCCTCACGAGGATGAGTGGAGCCCGTTCCGGATACACTACTTCTCAGGAAATCTGGTAGAGCCGGGAATCGAACCCGGACCTCTGGGTCTGTAGCCAGGAACTCTGACCACTAGACCACAGAGGCAGTCTTCCATAACGAACAACTGAAAATTATTATGCAGTGCGTTCTCCGCCTTCAAATAATACGAAACGTGGACATTTTATATTGTAGAATGTAAGAAAAGGGGAATACCATTTGGGGACCTAGGCACAGATGCAAGTATATTTGTAATACGCACACAAAATGAGGGTCCGAAGGCACAGAATATAATTAACTGGCCCAGGATATGGCTTAAGTGTGGGCTCTTATGAACGCTGTAACGAACTTCTCTGTGCCACAAAAGGAAGGAATTTCTTGAGCAGCTGAGAGGCTATTGGCCACTCAAGAAAGACTGTGCTCCACCCTCCTGATTACGAGACGATAGAGATTCACGTGCTTATCCTAATACACACACATACTCGTATGTCAAGGTCGACAAAGTGATTTTGCCACTAAACCAACAGTTTTCTAGCTGTGTGCAGCTACAAATTGTAAAAATGAAAAGGCCATTTGTAAATCCGACAGCGTGTATGCTAATCCCTTTCATGACATATAAACTGCAATAAACAACTACGAATGATGGATGCTAATGGATATTTATTTATTTTACACAGAGTTCAGGATACACGCAACGCAACTACTGGAAACGAAAGCGACATGCCAGCAGTATGGAAGCCAGTGGCTATTTTATTGTAAAATATAATTCTATAAAATCAATCCAAAAGCCTGAATGTATTTGCATGTATTCTAACAAATTCTAACGGCAGCCAAAAATATTCAGCGAGTGAAGACTTACTCAATTAAGGGGGTGAGTATTCAGTGTTGCAGCAGCCGTGCAGTATTACTATAGTTCCAGGCGAAGATTTGACCTCAAAAACTGGTATGCGAAGGGGGGGGGGGAGCTGTAGAGTCTTCCAGGAGTCATGCTTAACACCGCGCTCCCAGTAGTACTGCTTTTCAGCAACTCTAGATGAAGACCTTTCAGCACAAGAAGACTGTGCAATTTTGCTGGAGAGTTGGGCCCTTTTGAAGGAATATTGTTCAACTTTGTATGTATAATATTGTATTTAATATCAATATATTCTGGGATGCAGAGGAGCCAGGATAGCGTAGCCGGTATAGCGACAGGATACGGGCTGACGACCGAGGGGTCGGATTTCGAATCCCATTAGGGTCAAGAATTTTCTTTTCTCCACGTCGTTCACACTGACTGTGGGGTCCGCCCAACATCCTATCCGATGTGTACCGGGGGCCATTTCCCAGGGGGTAAAGCGACCGGTGCGTGAAGCTCACCTCTCACCTCCAGCTAGTGCCGGAGCAAAGAAAATGTGGATCTATACATCCACTCGCCCATACGCCTTCATGGCTTAGTGCTTAGCTGGTTAAGCACAGGGACAACTATACTTCATTCTGGGATGTAAATATATGTAGTATGTTTCGGGAGAAAAAGAGAACTCCACCATCAGGGTCGAAGTTTGAGCCAAACAAGAAACCACAAAGGAACAGGCGGCAAGCAGAGCTCCCATTCTTGTTAGTTTTTTGTACGAGTTACTCCTCGAGCTTGACAGTGAAGGAAGTGCGTTCTTTTGAAACGTCGCTGGACTCCTACCGGCCTGCATGGCCAGAACACAGAACTCTTCACGGTCACCTCAGGTCTCAACACAGTGTCACACAACGTAGACGCGTGTTCTTCCTGCATACGAAGACTGGGCAAATTCGTGATTATCAGTCCTCACAGAATCATGTTTAACTTTATGTGCATCGCATTACGGGTTTGCAGCTGCTTCAGGCGAGGACGTAAGCACTTTCTGTGTAAAAATGTAGAAGGAAACCAGACACTCTTGGAGAAGTGAAACTGAGCTTTGCAGTCAAAGCATTAGCGCCCTACAAGCAGCATTAGGAGCCCTTTCTGAACAGAAAAGACTGCGAAAATTATGCAAGTACCAAAAAGTTCTCACTAAAGTGCGATAAACTTTGTTCTCATAAAACGTGGCCCTTTACAAGCGATTCCACGAGGTGTTTGACGTTTCCTTCTATTCAAGCGGAATTCTGTCTGAAAATGTTTTGGAAGACGCCTTTAGGCTGAGAAGCAGCTACGTTTGAAGTAAGGGCTTCCTAGATGAGTGCCTGGATTAGTTTAAGGCTTTGGTGTTTCCAGGTGTGCCAACCCGAAGAACGTTATTCAATGTTGATGGCAGTTTCTAAGGAGAAGGTGAAAATGAACAGATGAAAGACTTTTAATTGTTTCTCCCTTGAAACACAAGTTAGACCAAATTACTTGAGATCAATATTGCTTGCCTAAGGCTAAATGTTAGCCGGTCACGGTAGCCGAGCGGTATAAGGCATGCACTGTCTTCTCTCGCTCGGAAGCCGGGATCGTGGGTTCGAATCCCACTCAGGGCATGGATGTTTGTGTGCGTTTTTCTGCGTTTCTCTACAGGTAAGAGGCCTTGCGACGAGCTGATCACTCGTCCAAGGAGTCCTACCGTATGTGTAAAATCTAGTAAACCGAAATGAAACGGAGAGTTTCATGGAGGTAGGCCTAGGCCCAAATTGGGACTGTAGCGCCACAGGAAAAAAAAAGGCTAAATGTTACCTGCTACAACAGTCGAGTCTGCTGTTTCAAAAGTTGGAAAGACATAAAATCCAGCCAATTTATACAATTCCTAAAGATTTTACTGAATATCTGACAGTTTTAGGCAAAGTCTGAAATTTGCAGTTTCTCATTATTCTATAGGAACCGAGATAGAGTAGTCGGTATAGCGACAGGCTACGGGCTGAACGACCGAGGGGTCGGAGTTCGAGTAGGCTCGAGGATTTCTTTTTTCTCCACGTCGTCCAGACCGGCTCTGGGGACCACCCAACCTCCTACCCAGTAGATACCAAGGGTTAAAGCGGAGGGAGCGTGAAGCTGACCACTCACCTCCAGCTAGTGCCGAGGTCAAGAAAATATAGGTCTTTACATCAACTCCCACATACGCCTTCATGGCGTAGTGCTTAATTAGTTAAGCACAAGGAAACTTTACTTTTAGATTATCTTTTATTCTTTGCCTAGATATTTACTATAATCTGTATGTATTCAGCAAAGACCCTTGACTGGCTTAGGAGAAACGTTAATATGACGAAACAAATTAATATATAGATTCCTTGTTACCTTCTTGCTCTGTACATCAAATAGACTTTCAATTTCGCTGCGGATCCATTACCTTGGAAATCCGATGAACATTATTTACTTTAGGAATTGAGGTTCTCACAGCCGTGGTTTTGAAGCGTTCTATCTTACGGGATATAGCGCAGCGTAGTCAGTTGAAAGTCAACCAGAGTTTCGCTGTACATATAGACTCCATTTTCATCGCCGAAGAATAAGTCAAATAAGAACTACAATGGAGCAGGTAGGGAATATAAGTTTTAAAGGACTACACGGTTTTATATCTCAGACAGCAGACATCTTCACTGCTTGCCGAAATTCGTGTTTCACGATTTCTTCAACCATCATGATTTAAGTCTTTATAGTTCGTCTCAACAGTATTCAAACATTCAGGTCTCATCTAAAACAAACTGCATTCTCAATACAAAGATTAACTGGTCAGTACTGTTTACAGAAACAGGTTTAATCAGTGTCTACTCCGAGAACCATATCAAATTCCCCTTGCCGTCAAAATGCACAGCTTTAGAATATTATAGCGGGTAGTAAAAAGGCATATATTCCCACAGTGTTTCACAAGGCTAATTTTATTTGTAATACACTGAACACGATAAATTCCCTTGTTTTAGAATTATGGCTAATTAATTCTATTTGGAATAAGGAAAACTGTACGATCAGTGGAAGAAGTCTATTATTGTACCAGTTCACAAGAAGGGAGAGAGAACTGTAGTAATTCTCGTGAGATGTCACTGCTATCAACTTCATACAGAATTATCCTTCTCTCAAGGTCACGTCCATACATAGATGAAATTACTGGGGATCATCAGTGTGGGTTTCCACGTAACAGTTCAACTACTGATCAGATCTTTTGCATTCGTCAGATACTGGAGAGTAAGTGGCAGTACAATGAGATAGCACTCGTATATCAGCTATTAGTAGACTTAAAGAAAGCCTATGATTCAGTGAGGAGGGAAGTTTGTACAATATTCTGATAGAGTTTGGGACACCCATGAAACTAGTTAGGTTGATTAAAATGCATTTAAACGAAACGTATAGCAAATTCCGTATACGTAAATATTTGTCTGATTAATTTCCTATCCAGAATGGTCTAAAACAAGGACATGCTTCATCGCCACTGCTTTTCATCTTTGCTTTAGAATATGCCGTTAGTAAGGTGCAGAGAAACCAGGTGGGACTGAAATTAAAAGGGACACATCAGCTGTTGGCCTATGCCGATGATGTGAATCTACTGGATAATAATATAGATACCATAAAGAAAAACATACAAACTTTAATTGACGCAAGGAAAGAGGTTCGTTCAGCAGTAGACACAGATAAATCTTAGTATTTGTTGCTGTCTCGCCACCAAAATACAGGGCATAATCATGAAATAACAATAGGAAACAAATTTTTTGAAAATTTGGCACAGTTCAGATATTTGGGAACGACGATAACAAATCAAAACCTGATTCAGGAGGAAATTAAAGGGAGATTAAATTCTGGACCATTCAGTCAGGAGCCTTTTGTCTTCTCGCGTGCTGTGTAAAAATATAAAAATTAGATTATAAAAAAAAAACAATAATTTTACCTGTGGTTCTGTATGGGAATGAAACTTTGTCTCTGATATTAAGGGAAGAACACAGACTGAGGGTGTTTGAGAACAGGGTGTTGAGGAGAATGTTTGGACCGAAGAGAGATGAAGTGACAGGAAGCTGGAGAAAACTGCATAACGAGGAGCTTCATAACTTGTGCTCTTCTCCATGTACAATTAGAATGAGCAAGTCAAGGAGGATGAGATTTGTAGGGCATGTAGCATGAATGGGGCGAAGAGGAATGCATATAGGACACTGGAGGAAAAGCCAGAAGGAGAAGACCACTAGTAAGACCAAGACGTAGGTGGGTGGACAATATTAAAATGCATCTTATAGAGATGGGACGGAATGGCAACGATTTGATTGATCTGGCTCAGGATATGGACCATTTGAGGGCTCTTGTGAACACGGTACTGAACCTTCAGGTTCAATAAAATGCGGGGAAGGTCTTGAGTTGCTTCAGAATTTGTGGTTTCTCAAGAAGGTCTGAGCTCCATGAGTGAGTGAGTGAGTGAGTGAGTCAGTGTTTTAGAATCATGAGTGCTTAAATTCGCAATTAATTTTACATTGCTACAGAAGTATTATCTTTTCGACTCTGTTGCCAAGTCATAGGCAACATTTCTCATTCAAGCCCTGGGCGGTTTCGTGCAGGGTTACAACTCTGACAAAGTTTAGCAAAAACAATCTTATTTCTCGACTTTGGAAATGACTGCATTTTTTAGAATTTTTCGTACGCCCTCCACTCATTAATTTAACAGCTAATTGACTAATAACACCCTGTTTGTCTACTAAAATATTCAGACCTATGGATCTATCACTGTGTTAGACTTCATACACACGTACACATTCACATAATGGTAATCTTTCTGTACTTCGTTCTGTATTTCGAATGAGACGAAAAGTGTTAAGAAACTAAATTAAATAGTAGTTAAGATTAATACCAAGATCTTAAACGAAATATTTACATAATTTCGAATCCATTTCATTTCTCTCTCTCTCTTTTTTTTTTGTATAGAATGTCGATAAAATTTATACCTGCATTGCTGCCAAGTATGTTTTATGACTGAGGGGACACTTGACATAACGGGAGATATATTTAAGGCAGCATCAACTGACTGTAAGTATAGTCACACATTCGCGTGTCTAATATTGGTGCTGCCAGTTTGGAAGACAGTAAAAGGGTATTGATATCCTGAGGAAATTTCATTCAGAAAAAAAAATACATTTTGAGATACTCACTTGTCTGCTAGTGTAACATGTGAGCACGTGACACGCCTCCAGCCACAGAGGTCGCTGATTTAAGGGCACAGATCCATCCGCTCCCTTCGCCCTGAGGAGGATCTAGGCATTACATTAGATCCTTGCCCTTTGTACCTCCACCTCATCAAGAAACGCTAGTCTCTGAGCCCGTGTGTGAACGGGGGATGAAGCTGTGTGAAGTCTCCTAAAGTGGGGCATAAGGAGCTGGGGGGATGACGAGAACAGAGCGAAGTTCATTAAGGGATGTATTTCTACGCAACAGACGGAGGCTAGATAGAACTCCATATCCAAAATTAGAATTACTGAAACTTCACTTCTTTACCTGCGTTTCTATAGAATAAATTGATTTTTAATCAAGAAAGCGTCTGTAAAGTTTAATAAACAACTTACAAATGGATAAATTCTATAAAGAAAAAAGCAAACGTATTTTTATACTCTGATTCTGGTGTTGGATCAATTTTCATTCGCACTGTGTGCAAACTGTAGTCAGGATAGCTTAGTCGGTATAGCAACAGGCTATGGGCTGGATGGCCCAGTTTCTATTCCGGTTTGGTAAGATTTTTCTCCCCTCATAGTCCCCAGACCGACCCTGGGGACGACCCAGCCTCCTATCCAATAGGTAACGGGGGTGACTTACCGGGGGTAGAGCGGCTGGTGCGTGAAGTTGGCCACTCCCCTCCGTCTAGAGATGAGGTCAAGAAAGGCGGAGCTATACCTCCACTTTCCCACATGTCTTCATTGCATAGTGATGAATTAATTACGTACGGGAACAACTTTACTTTTACTGTGTGCAAAATTTTTATTGCAAATAAAAGGGACGTCGCAGAAATGATACAAGTTGAAGATCAGTAATCATGAACGATGTACGAGTATAAATCGGATAGGAAACATCGTTAGGTAATTTTTAAAACTTCATTGTACTGTACGCCGTTGATTTTGTGCACTGTTTGAAAGCTTACGGTATTTGCAATGAATCAGCATCATTTTTCAAGCTGCATTTTGTGTGTTCCGATATACGAAGTATAAAGTGTCATATAAAGGTGTTTTGGTGTTGGTCCATCCGTCTGTTGAAACAATTACTCACACAAACTTTCATTTTTACTATGATTTTATTTAAAAATCTACGTCTATAAGGCCCTCTGTTTTGATTGGACCTTCAATTTTATGCAGAGATGCGATAATATCCGCAATTCTTGCTTTCTTCTGTGTATATTCTGAATTAAAATGATGTGCTCTTTTACTGTTACGTATTGTTCTCCTGAGTTTACATTAGCAAGGAGAATTACAAAAATATGTTATGATGTTTATTATTATTACATGAAATACCTATGTTTAGAAAATACGTCTCACTGAGTAATCGCTAGAAGGGACTTTTCGATCTAAATGTTGGGTAAAATATTTGTCATTAGAGTTCATCAGCACAATACCAAATTTACACAATTGGTCGTGTATCATTTCTTTGACTTCCTTCTATAATATACCTATTTGTGCACATTATAAACTTTCCTACAAATGATTTTTGTGTGGTACTAAGAATGAATAGAATATATCGTCACGTGTTTGGATGACTAAGTTGCGGGTATGGATGAGCAATTGGATTTATTGGATTTTCCCTAGGTGTAACTACAAACAACAATCGAGATTACTGTAATTATAACACATAAAAATCTTCAATTCAAATATTACGTCTTCATAGATCGACTTCTAACTCTTCTTCAGCTAAGATCTTCCCGTTGCTGTCCCCTAACGAGAAATGAATTGCACTGAACTGAACTGAACTGAACTGCTTGTGTTATTCTGTAAACCTCATTACATAGCCTCCTCAAGGACAACATAGAAAACAAGTCATGTGATAGTACTGTTTGAATGTGACGTCTTTGCGCCTGACTGGTAGTGATTGTCCCCAGCCGATGCGTAGAACCGGGTTGCATAACTTCGTTGTTCCTTTGTTGCGGCCGTGTATTGCGGGGTGTTTATCGAGCTGTTGCCTGGTAGTGCGATGACCTGTCACAGTGTCTTTATTAATTTTAATATTGGTATCTAGATTAAAGGTTGCGAATCTATCTGCTGGAGAACATCTTCTCTAGGGTAATGGATTTCACTCATTTCACTGTTCAGTGAACTGTGGACGAATACTAGTTACAACCTTTTCTTACCAACTTGTAATATTTGCTGTGACAGACTGTTGTTAATCATTACTTTTAACTTTCAAAACGAATTCCTTTTTATATCCTCCGTGCATTTTGAACCTTAAAGCACCGGTGCAGATCATATAAATTATACTGAATCAGTAAGTTCATTACCTGATTAGGTTTCAGGCTTTACTTCGCATCACGAACACATACGTCAAAAGTTCAAGCGAACATGAAAATTAAATTTCCGTTAAGCATTGCTTTGGTAGTCCTGTAAAAGTATATTTTTTTTAATTTTAGGGCAAAAGTTTTGGTCTTTATATAAATATAATTAATGTAAGATTAGAAGTTGCTGACTTTGATACTCTCACTAAAAATACCTATTGGAGAGGAATGTCTCTACTTCCGCCGTCCTGCTCTTCGTTAAATATAAAAAAGCATCTGAATCAATCACTCATGCTACATGCCTAACTCTGGAAGATGATGACAACAATGGACCATTGAACACTCGTCACCAGGTACCAATGTACACGTGCGTAAAACAACCAAAATCTCCAGAAATTATAAATTAGTGTGGGGGCTGAGACAACTCAGTCGGTAGAGGGACGGGCTAGGGGCTCGACGATTGGGGTTCGATTCCAGTCAGGGGGACGAGATTTTTCTCTTCCTTTTCTGGGGCAACATATGCACCTATCCAATGGGTACTGTGGGCCCTTTCTCCGGGAGTAGAGCAGCCGAGACTTGAAGCTCACCACTCACTTCCATCTAGGGGGAGGTTAGGAATCGTGCAGCCATACCTCCATCACCCATGCGTCTTCATGGCACAGTACTTAATTACGCATAGGGACAACTTTACCTTACGTTCACCTTACAAATGTGAATAGTGTGAAAATGCTCGATCTGAAGGTTCCACAGGTCAGTAACTCTGTAGTGCACACAGCGTTATTTAAGCCGGTTCAGTTCTCACAGTAACTGCCTTCGAAATAGACGACTGGAGTTAAGTAAAGTTGTCCCAAGCGCTTAATTACTTAAGCACTACGCCATGAAGGCGTATGGGGAGTAGTTTCATAGATCCACATTTTCTTGACCTCGGCACTAGTTGGAGGTGAGTAATAAACTTCACGACCCTGTCTCTTTATTCCGAGGGAAAGAGCCACGGTACCCATTAGATAGGAGGTTGTGTGGACCACAGAACCGGTCTGGACGGCTTGTAGAAGAGAAAATTCTCGCCCTTACCGGAACTTGAACTCCGACTCCTCAGTCGTCCAACCCGTAGCCAGTGTCTACACTGACGACTGCGCTATTCAGCTCGAGTTCGACTACTGAATAACTTCAACTTCAAATCAGAGATGACTCTGTTGTCCACCCGTCCTTCTTATGGCTATGGAACTTCCGAAGGGCTCAAGCGGCCGCAGCCTGAACCATAACTCTTATATCTACATGGCGCTGAGGTCAGTATTTAGAGCATCATCTCCCATACGTCTTCAAGGAGCGGAACTGAGGCACGGAGCAGCCGTTACCTTTGAGTAGAATGTAACACAGAGACAGGGCTTATGCAGAGTTGGGCTAGTAAATATGTTGACCACGAAGTAAAACGGAAGCAGCTTTAACTGCCTACATGAAGAAGGGTCACTGACAAGCTTTTAGTCGCTTAGACGGTCGACAGTCCACTGCCTTCCATTACAGCCGGATCGGCAGTCATGTACACAGGGGACATCAAGCAGACGATGCGGTAATGCAAACAGCCATTAAACTCGAAGTTCGGTGGCGTACACGGATACATTCAGCACTCGCATGACGGAAGTACAACGGCAGCTTGCACTAGTATTCATGTTGTCACTGAACATAAAGTAATTTATGTTGTGAAATTCAGGTTTCCATCTTTGCCAATACTGTGATCTAACTGAAGTCCCTTAGTCGTACGTCTTGAAAGGCTTTTATTCAAGAAATATTAAGTACGAAGAATCATCATCCAAAAATTATCTTCTGGAAAGACACACAGCTGTGGAATTTAGGGACTCTGAAAGCAGACACTTCTTTATAGAGATGTAGGTCCTCGGTAATATTCAAACACTCAAATTATGTTCACATAAATTCTAACTTCACATATTTCATGTTGAGAAGATAGAAGTGACTCAGAGAGTCAAGATATTTTCTAACTATCTCCATGGAACCGGAGTCATTAATTAGAAGCCGCTAGTCGCCCAGCTACTTAAGAATTTACTAACATTTAATGTAAGCTGAAGGTTCATTACCTTGTTCGCAAGAGTCATCCATTGGTCCTTATGCTGAGCCAGATTAATTCAGTCCATATCACCCCATTCCATTTTTCTAAGATCCATCTTAATACTTACCGTCCCACCTAGGTCTAGTCTTCCTGGTGGTCCTACTAGCATTCCCTATCATTATTCGTCACTTTATAAGCCTGCTATGAAATGTTGCACAAAAAGTCCTCTACCTTTTAAAAACCCCCCTTGCCGACATGTTCAAATCCCATTGCTCTAAGATGCATTTTAATAGTGTCCTCTCGTCCACTTTACCTTTTTCAAAATATCTCTTCACGCCATGCTTACTGATTAATATTTGTATCCATTTCTCACTTTACCAAATGTAGTGATGCACTAGGCTACAAACCGAAAGGTCGCGAATTTGATTCCCGATGAGCTCACTGGATTTCTTTTTCAATTGAGCTAATCCTTCCAGCCGCACTATGGCGCTGGGATCGACTCAGCCTCAAAAAGAAATGGGTACCAGGAATCTTCCTCGGGGTAAAGAGCGGCCAGTGCGTAAGGCTAACAACTTCACCTCCATCTGTGAGCCGATTGTCTAGAAAATCTGGCAGCTTAGACGTCTTACAACCCAATGGGCCTCCACGGCCTGTTAAAGGGATAGCTCTGATTTTATTACCATACGTGCTGCATGTTGTACCCACCTTTTCCATCTTGATCTGACATACCAACATCTGAATAAATATTTCCTTGTGATACTAAAGATATTTTATATTACAATAAATGAGCACCTTCAGTGGGTTATACAATAAAAGTACGCATTTGGAAAATACGTGTACTCCAAACTGAAATACGCCTTTCTACTTCTATCATAAAAATGCATACGCCACCGGAACACACAAGCTGTCTCTGTGTTAGGGCTGGAGATAGTAAGGGTAAGGTTGGTGTCGAAATCGAACTCGAACTCATGATACGGAAGCTAGTCTGTCAGCGAGGCTGACAACAAGACGGAGCTCAAGCTAAAGTACAGGCCTCCACGGCCTGTGCTACTGCTGCTGCTGCTGCTTCTGCTGGGGATGGTGTGTGTGTGTGTGTGTGTATGTTATTACGCATTTTCAAGACAAACGCATCCACCTTCTCCTCCCAGCTTGTCACACCATCCCTCACCCCTTGCTTCATCTCTCTATCTACAGCATCCGCCCCCTGTTTCGTCTTCATTAAGCCCTTGTTTGAAGTTGCTTGCCTCTCCCATATATTCAATGAATGATTTTCCTGTATCATCGGCTCCCTTAGAGCCTCTCACTTTCTCTATCCTTCATCACGCTTCAAAACCGCGGAGGATGCCACGGTTTGGAGATGCTCAACTTCCTAACTGGAGCTTCAATGCTTCAACGGGCCATGAATGTAACTAAAATTATTTCTTGATTGATTCCGAATAGCAGGATTACTTATGCTAACAGTCGCTAAGTTAATAAGATCTAAAAGTTAGTGATGATGGTATATCAATACACTTACTGTCTTTCTGGACACAATCCACCGTCCCTTTTTCTTGTATTGACTACCTCCGTCCTCAGGTAATATGCCTACTCAGTTCGGTCAAATTGACAGAACCAAACCAAACACAATATAAACCATCTGCAGGCGTTAAGATAGAAATTTGAAAAGCCACATGATTGAGGCTTAGTACCTATGACCAATAATGTAAAGCCCAGGGTCAGAATAAAATAGAAACTAAAACCACAGAATCAAATTCTAAAAATAACAACCAAGGATACAACAAAATCAAAGATTAGGACATAGTATCTTGAAATTCTAAATCGCAGATAAGAAAATGATATACATACACAGTGCAACAAAACGCAGGTAACTGAAATTAAAGAAAATTAAATTTCCTTAACGAATAAAATCTTAACACCCAATAAACCAATACCGTTAAGTGTTACATAAATTAGACCCTAACAAAAAGCGAAATACTCCAACATATCTAAACTGGACGGACTGTTTATTCTGCAGCTTCCTGTTCAATGAATCAAATCGTACTGGGAGAGATATCCAAGCCGATTGGATGAGCTACAAGTGTGGGCTGATTCCTTGTATTCCCCGTAGGTGGTGTTCGCTTCAATCTGCGGGACTTTCATATCATTGCGCCATATTCTGTGGTCTTCTTCTTATGAATGTTGGTAGAGTGCACTCTCTGAAACGCTTTAAATTAAAAAAAAAATGAGGGGCAATGGATAATGTCCAAAGAGTCAACAACTATATGAGTATCTCAGTTGCTCAAAAATTAGCCAGCAGTTTATGAAACTCAAAGGTTTATTATTACATTCGCAGGAGACAGCAAACGAGCTCTACTCAACTTTTACATCACCATGATCATGACCACGATCATAAACATTATCATGATCATCATTGTTTAACAAATTTTCCATTAGGTTTTCATATACGGGCCTAAGTATACAGGGAACTTCATGAAGAATGCAGCCCAAATTTGGGCCTTGGCATACGTCCATGAAATTCTCCATTTCAATTTGGTTTACTAGATCTTAGAATTTCGGTAGGACTCTTTGTGCGGGTGATCAGCTCGTCGCGAGGCCTCTACCTGTATACAGACACAGAAAAACACATATACCCACACAAGCATCAAACATCCATGCCATGAGTGGGATTCAAACCCACGATCACTGCTTCCGAGCGAGTGAAAACAGTACACGCCCTAGACCGCTCGGCTACCGTGACCGGCTTTCCTTCTATTTACAAGATAAAAATACCGAAAACAGTGCATATTTGTCTGTCGATATGGATATACATATTTACGTTTTTATGTGTTTCATACCCTCTTCCAGAAAACGGCCTCGGTATGGGCCGAACCTCCAAGCCAAAGTAGTCCTCAAAAATCTTACTTCCAGAACAGATTCTAGATGAGAATGCCAAGAGAATTACTATTATTAGACAATTGCCACACCTGAATTTGGTTTTGCTGCTAAAGTAATTTCAATGAATACTGTTATTTTCGACGTTTCGCTCGTTAATATTTTCAGCTTCTTAAAACTATTACTTACTGCCTAACCACTATGCTACAAGCCGGAAGGTTGCGGGTTCAAATCCCGATGAGGTCATTGGATTTTTTCAATTGACCTAATCTTTCCAGCCGCACTATGGCCTCTAACAAAAATGAGTACCAGGAATATTCTTGGGAGTAAAGGACGGCCGGTGCGTAAGGCTGACAACCTTGCCGCCATCTATGAGCAGACTGTCTAGAAAATGTGGGAACGTCAGCATCTCACAACCCTATGGGCCCTCACGGCCTGTTACAGGGATACCTTTACTTTTTTTACTGTTGTAATTCAGCACTTTAATGAGTGATTTATTTTTATCTCGTTACGATGCTGACATATACATTAGCAATATATGTGGCCACAAGCCTGCGCGCATGCGTATATCCGTCAGACACACTTCAGCCAGACACGCTCATTTCTCCTCTGCTCCATCTTCCGTGTATGCATCTGCTTTACGAGCTTCAGCGTTACTTGTCTCTTCTTCTTTTTCATTGAATTTGGAGGCGTCGAATGCGAGAGGCAAAGTAAATGAAGTAGGAGAGGGAAGGCTGCCGGAGGTAGAAGCTACTGCTCTGTGCTAGAGACAGACTTCCTACCTTCATTATCTCAGAGCTTCTCACATCATTATCTTCCACGTTTACGTTATCACTGTAGTCATTATCACCTATTAATCGGCAACATAATCAAAATCATAATTGGAACCTACTTTGTCGTTTTTGTTCGTCTCCTTGTGCTGCAGCCTTGCATTCTTGAGGTACCAGTTTGCTGGTATACACATCGAGCGTTTTGCGGATTTCCTCAGTATTTCCCAGCACACGGTTCTAACCAAATAATTATTCATTCTTAATTCATTACCACCTTCAAATCCCATTGTAACCTGTTTAGAATGCGCAGTTTAAACGTCGCTGAAGGTGTTTGAGAACAGGGTGTTGAGGAGAACATTTGGACCGAAGAGAGATAAAGTGACAGGAGGTTGGAGAAAACCGCAGAATGAGGAGCTTAACTTGTACTCTTCTCCAAGTATAATTAGAATGGTCAAGTCAAGGACAATGAGGTGGGCAGTTCAGGTAGCACGAATTGGGGAGACGAGGATATAGGATATTTGTGGAAATGCGAGAAGGAAAGAGACAATTGGGAAGACCAAGGCGTAGGTGGGTGGACAATAAAAATGGATCATAGAGACAGGATGGGACGGTATGGATTGGACTGATCTGACGCAGAATATGGACCAGTGGAGGGCTCTTGTGAACACGGTAATGAACCTGCGGGTTCCATAAAATGCTGGGAAATTCTTGAGTGACTATAGAATTGGCGGCTCCTCCAGAAGGGCTCAGCTCCATGAGTAAGTAAGTAAAATTAAACGTCGTTAATGTCGTAAGGTTTCATCACCTAGCAATATACATACGTAAAACCATGTCCATACACATAAAAGCGTAAGGCTTTTTATTCCGTTGTTATCGTGTCGTTATGTAGGTATCAGACACGTTAGTAATTAGGGATACGACCACCAGGCGGCTGTGGGTGGTATCTTTGCTTCATCGGGCATTGAAATTTTGACCTTTGTCGAAAACGTAGCCGTGAAATCCTGATGCAACGAGCAATAGTGGATCAGTGGAAGGATTATCTGTGAAAACTGTAACCGCGAACTGTTTATTTCGAACGTTCAGCCTCTTTCGTGTATTTTAGAACAGCCAGAATAACGTACGTCTGCATATTAATAGCAACAGAGAGATGAGAAAATGTACACGGGAAAAAGGATATGTATGTTGGCAATGCGGAAAAATATGTTCACTCTGCTAATGTTTACTTTCTGTTTCAGAGCCAGACTACTCGAACACCAACTGTTGTACTGAGATAGGTCGTGGCTGTGTCTGTCTTGTTTAGGAGTGACCCAGAGAATGGTCATTATCACTATGGGCCGTCAGTTGAGGAAAGGGAGGAGTTACGCATTTGTTTCAAGCTTTGTTTCATGGCTAACATCTGTCGAAAATATTTTCTGAAGACAGAACAGTGCTTCGTGCATACTGCTGCCCTGTCAGGCAGTAACAGAACTTGTCGAGTTACTGAGGTTACCCCCCCCCCCCAAAGAAGGCTTGCTATTAACAATTTACCACTGAAATTTCAATGAAATTTCTGCTAGTAAATAAATAACAAACCAGGAATTACATATTTTTATACATGATCTGAATAAGCAGAGATATTCATAGGCCCCGGCCCCGGACTGAAGGATGAACAAAATTCCTCGTTAATCCACAGACAGAATGGAATCTCCACGGATACATGGCGACTCACTCAGCCCTGTTTATTCCGTCTTGGCGTACGTAACGGCCGTTAGGCTTCCAGTCATTTATCTCAATGAAGTTTTTATTGGAGTCTTTAAAACAGTTGTCATGTAAGCTTCTGAAGTCATTAAATTAGCGTTTGGCAATGGCATATAGACAAGGTCACACGACTTAAAAGTATTTTTTTATAAGTTTCTTGAGCTAAATAATGAGGTGCCACTTGCAACTTAATTTTAAAAAAGTTTGTGTTACGCTTCTGTCGGAGCCGGCATACCTCAATACAGCGACAGGCTGTGGACTAGATGACCGGGGTTCGATTTCCGGCAGCAGTAGGAGACTTTCTTCTTCACTACAGCGTCCAGACCGGCTCTGGGGCCCACCAGACCTCCTATCCGATATGTACCGGAGGCTCTTCACCTTGGGTAAAGAGAAGGGGACGTGAAGCTCATCACTCATCTCCAACTAATGCAGAGGCCAAGAATGGTGACGATACAACTCCATTTCCCCATACGTCTTCATAGTGTTGAGCTCGATTAATTTAACACAGGGATAAGTTTACGTTCATCTTCTACACTTTGTCACCTTCTTTCTGAATTTGTAAATTAAATAATAATTATTATTCGAGCTATTGGTTTCGGGCTGTGACCGAAGGAGTACATCCAAACTGTTGATGTTTTTATTAGAAGACTAAGCGCAAAGATCATTAGGAAGAGTTCTAGCACAATGCGTTGAAATGTGTAGTGCAGAAATTATGCAATTCCAGTTTAAAAACTGTGACACTTCACGTACGTTTGTGTTCAGCGCCTAAAGGTACGAATGTGCAGGTAAGAATTGTATTTATATCTCCTCTTACAAGAATACCACGGCGTTCGAATCCCGATATGCAAAACCCTAGTCAATTCCAACAGTGTATAAAATATTAAAAAAGAGACTGCCGCTGGCATCCCAGCTACAAGCCCAGCCCACCATAACTTCTATCTAGATGTAGCTATCCAAACAACACTAGTTTCACCATGTATCACAAGGATGATCACATCAAGAGCAGTAAGATCAGCGGCGTATGCAACACGTTTGACACATCAGAAGAAAATATACAACATTCTTGTTGGGAAAACTGTAGAGAAGAACACATCTGGAACACCAGAGGACAAACTTAAGAGAGACCTCGAAGAGCACGGAGATATAGGAAGTCTGTTGCCAGGCAACGCAGCTGTAAACATGCATCCACAACAATGGAAGACGGTGTTTTCCGTGGAGTCCGTGAAAAGGAGATAAGTTAAAGACGAATGGAGCCACCAGTTCAATTCTGAGTTCTCGGTGGAAGATAACCAGGTAAGTTCGTAGAAGACAAGAAGACTTCATAGTGATTTGAAGTGGCAGTTTCTGCATTGAGACCCGTTGCTAGGAGACGACTACTGGAAACAGATAATCATAGTGCGTGTGCAACGGTGCGTAAATCAGCGTTAGCGCTGTATTTAAACTTGATTGAGAGAGACTGTACCCAAGGTGCTAATAAATCGAATCATCCAAACTATAACCCGTCACTGTCGTCGCGGGCACCCCCCTACACGTGACACTATATTGGTGTTGCGTAGAAGGAAGTCTGATTAGAGTCAGATAAAGGAAGAATCCTCAAGGACTGTTCCGAGAAGTCAATTAATTAACAAGAAGTACACAACTAACTCTCTCTGGTAGCAGAACCCGCAGTTCCATACTGCCACTGCACACAATACCTAGGTAAGTCAATAAGTAAGTTACAAATGGATATATATCTTAAAGAAATAAGAGTACTGATTTGAAAAATGCTTTTATTTCTCAACATAATGTCCCTGCACATTGAGGCACTTGTCCCATCATTTCACAAGCCCCAGAAAACCAGCAGCATAAAATTCCTTGGGCTGCTGTCGGAACCAGGCGTGTTCACACGGCATGGCCTACCTCATAATGCATGACAGGTTGCATACTTCGGTTGAATGGCCTTACGAAGTTTCCTGAGGATGTTACAGTAAAATTTACGGGTTGTCCTTGAGGCTGGAATGCGGTGAGCAGTATGCCTTCCTGATCCCAGAAGACTGTGAGCATCTCTTTCATGGAGGATGGTGTCACCTTAAACTTTTTTTGGCAGGCGACGCAGGATGTTTCCACTGCATTGACGCATGCTTTGCCTCGGGCTGGTAGTGGTGAACCCAAGACTCATCACCTGTGACAATTCGGGCTAGCATATCGTGTCCATCGCGGTAGCCATTGAGAGCTGTAATGCCAGACCCATTCTTTGCATTTTGTGTTGTGGGGTCACCATGCGGGGCACCCATCGTGCACAGACTTTGTGAAAACCTAACCTGTCATGAATTATGAGGTAGGCCATGCCGTGTGAACATTCACTGAACTGAACTGAACTCGGTCGGTCGAGTTATATAGCCCAGAGCGGACCACACAGAAAACACCGCTTCCAACAGTAGTTTCATTGTTGCGCGGAGGATTGTGCCTAGCAACAGCTCCAGTACTGTTCCGTATTTATGAAGCTGTTCCCTGGCAAAAGTCGTTGTCTCGATGTTTGTTTCACGGTCATTGCCCAAAAAGTTCTCTATGTCACAATATCTGTGTGTGTGTGTGTGTGTGTATGAAACAGCCTTATGATGCATTTATTTAGTTGTTCTGTGTCCTCAGCAAAATGCTGAGAGGAGGAGAGCCAAGAGAGAATGAGAACATCTCACAGTGTAAGCTCGGCCGTATAAACCACACAGACGTGTCTGAGCCAGCTGTGCAGGAGCCGACATTTTCAAGGCTCTGCCTTCCTCACCGTGACTATGGGTCTGACGATGGAACAGAAATAACGGGCCGGCTATAGAACGTCTCTCTTTTCCATGCTATTAACTGAATCGCCATGGGAAGGTCAATTAAAAGAGGCTGAGGTGGATTCTTGGGCGTCACATGTAGAATGCATGACTGACAGAAAACTGCACACGAAAACTAATACTTGTGAGAAGTATGCGTACATGGGAGGATGATATTAATATGGATCTCAGAAACAGGTATGTGTGTGTGTGTACTTAATTCATCGGCCTCAATACAGGGCACAGTTCCGGACTCTTGTGGGCAAGGCAGCGTTCCTTTGCTTTACAGAAAGGGTAGGAAATGCATCAAGCAACTTCACGGAGCTGCGTCCTTCTGGGGAAGCCCTCACTGCTGTAACTGCTAGGAGTAGCATCAGAGTATATTCAGAAGATAGAACTCGGCCAGGAATGAACATCTTTTATCAACATTTCTCTTTACCCCCTTAACGAGACACCTTGATCCAGCTGACTCCAGTCGACATCCTCAGATTCTATTCTTTCTTAGGATTCATCTACGTCCAGGTATCCAAACAGGTCTTCAGGTTTACAGGCTAAACTATTGCATACACTTGCGTTCTGCATGTGACAGCATCAGGACTTGTCATTTAAATCGATCCGTTAAGTGAAAAGTAATTAAAACAGATGCAGATATAAAACGAGATATATTTCATTCGACCTCAATGTAAAATGGCAATGCAATGCATCCAGAGCTTGTGTGACAGTCGGTCTATGGTAGACCGCTGATTTCGGCTTAAAAGCGCAATCGGTTCGCCACTCAACCACGTCATAACACAGTCTGACGAAACCTTGACAGAGGAAGCGAACTGATTATTGCAGTGGCGGTTTCTATGGTTACAGATGTCGCCAACAGCGACGAACAGAACCTGCTGAAGACTACTCACAATGCTATTAACGACTGTTAATTTCATCTATACTGGACTAGAGAATATTGTTCGCATGCAAAGACATGAATATACACATTCGGAGAAATGCGAAATTGTATGAAATATCTACATTCCTCTTATCAGTCCCTGCATTTAAATTAAGTAAGTCCATGACGCACAGTCCTGGAGATACTAATAATCGTCCAGTAAGTCAAGAAAAGCGGCCATTTTTATGGTTCATGCAGGTTTCTTGCCTGTTCACGAGAGTTCGCCACTGATCCCTATTCAACCAGGACAGGATGAGCATTGCCTAGGCCACTTTTGTGTTTATATATGACTTAAGAAACAGGCGAATCAAAGTTCCTACGTTTTGTTTACGTATATTCGTCCCAGGCCGGTCACAGTGGCCGCGCGGTCTAAGCCATGAACTGTCTTCGTTCGCTCGAACGCTGGGATTGTGGGTTCGAATCCCACTCAAAACATGGGTGAATGTTTGCGTTTATTCTGTGTTTGTGTTGTTCTGTGCGTAGACAGAGGCCTTGCAAAGAGCTGATCCCCCGTTCAAGGAGTCCTACTGACTTTATATAGGATGAAGAACCTATAGGATTGTGGGAACCTCAATATCTCACAACGCTATGGGCCTCCACGGCCTGTTACAGGGATACCTTTACTTTTTTATTTTTTTAAGGGCCCAAGAACAGGTCCCTAAGATTTTGAAAAGTGGAGCATTTCTTGAATAGCTAAGAAATCATCAGCTTCTCTCAAAATACGGTGCTGCGTAGAGTACATTGATGTTTAAATGTATCCAGTTTAACATACAATTCAATGTATAAGGCAAGGAACAACTTGTGATCAAGAGAAGAATTAGGGGAAATATTCCATAGCTGCAGTACACAAGTCAAAGAGAGATAAAAACTGGTCGCTTTAAGTTCTCAGAGAACTAACTGAGGAGTCACTTCGACATTTTTGTTGAACAAAAATGTTTTAAATGCATTAACTTGAAAATTCATTAGTTGAGAACCCTCATAAGGAAACAATTTGGTGTATTTCAATTTCCCTATAGACAATTTGAACTGACTGATCACTTTAACCTCCGCAGGAGTAAGACGGCAGAGGCATGAAGCTGATCGCTCATCTCCATCTACTACCGAGGTTATAAACGGTGGGGTTATACCTCCTTTTCCCCATACATCTTCATGGCATGGTGCTTAATCAATTAAGAACAGCGAAAAATTTTGTTTACTTCACCCAATCTGTAATAGCAGTAACGACCGCTAATGGACATAAGGTTCCCAGAACGGTGATTATGAATTGTTTCTTAGAATTTAAAGTTGTGTAATCCGTTAAAAATTACCTCCATCTTCAGGATCGAAGAGTAAAACAAGCAGTTGGCCAGCCCGCTCTGCTTTTCCACCTGCTTCTGAATGGATAACTGCTTGGCTTTTTCTTAAACTCTGAAGATGGCAGCACTATGTTAGAGTTGAGGTTTTCATGGCGGTGACTATGAAGAAAGCCATCTTCTTGGATGTGGCGGTGTGTAGATATTGTGTTAAGCGACGTTTCGGAGGAACGTATCGTCTCCATCTTCAAGGTATAAGAAATCCGCGAGCGATGAAACAGCGTGAGCAGGTGACTGCAGCCACATGACGCCACATTCCAGAAGACGGCATTAATCATGGGGGCAACATATTTTCCGAATCGTAGGTGAGTTTCTACGAGGCATTAGAGCTCTGAAGATTGTACTCTGATCACAATGAAGTTTATGCAAGAAATGACTAGATTTTCCGTTGAATTTGTCAGTGAACGCTACAGGCATACTTCTAACAAAAGTTTTTCTGGGAACAAATAATTTTTTTATTAACTTTACAATCTACTCAATATACATAAATAGAGTAATTAGTTAAAGGGATGGGTGTATGTACTATTGAAGCAGGTAACATCCTCCGATGATTCTCTGGTGCTTATCTAATGAGATCCTCTGGCCACATATGGAAGAATTAATCACCTGCTATCTTTGGATACGACATGGACCGTATCGAAACGACGCCTCTAACATTTCTTATGTTGTAGCTTGTATTTGTTGCCACGGGAACTTGTGTACCGATCTGTTGCCTAGCAACGATACGAGGGGATACACATACAAACACACAGACTGATGGGAGGAACTTTGAAGTACGCCGCTGGGAAGAGCCGAGGTGCCATGACATGCAAACCAAGTTTCATAAAGAGTGGTTCAGGTATTCAACATTCAATAATGGGGATTTACAGACACATAACGCAGATTGCATAAGCCTACCTTATGAAAGTAGACTAATAACGGAAACCGTGGGGAAAAGTTAACCCGGCGTTCGCATATGAACAGTATACATAATTACTGTTCGGAAATCGTTGCAAGCTACGCTCATTTCTTTGAAAGGAAACCGTCAGCGTGACTCTCTCCAGCCAAAGAAGGCGCATGACCACCGCATTCATCCCAACCCCTATCTCTCATGCATGGGTGACAAGCCTACCGGATTGTAGAATGGGGAAGTGAAGTTGAAAAATTGGGAGAAAATCTTTTTTTGGTTTCTCTTTTTGACTTGTTTTTCTGTTTTCTGAATACTGATTACTCCCAGAACCCCACAGTTTTACCACCACTTCCCCTGGAACAGCGGCCGCGGAATGAACGACGCTATTTAACGATTTTGCGGCGAGGCCCAATGAAGTGATCTTTTCAATTAATTAACTGGAAGACAGTACTAGGCGTAATTAAAGGGGTTGGGGTGTATCGTACGGCACAGTAAACGGGGGTAGTGCCGCCAAATCGAGGGGGGTGAGTGGGGGTCTTTTGACTATGAAACGTGCAGAATTTATCTCTCCCTGCATGAATGCTCAGTACGACATGTACGGAAGATTCTTTTTTATTTCATTTGAATGAAAACTCCGGTGCTTGTTAAATTAACATTCGCACCGTAACGAAGGCAATACACGCAACTCGTTCATCTAGAGGACAAAGGTAAGTACAAAATTAATGATAAGTCTGATAACACACTTTGACAGAACAGTAATATAGTACTACGGCATACCGTATGTTTATATGTAACAAGCTTCTTTTGAGATACATTTGCCCACTATGTTTTCGTTTGGGCTTTCAGCCCTTCTTGCACCTCAAATCTTACATTTGTCATCGTTTTGGAATTCATAATCACTATGGCAGTTATGTCGCTGTAAGTAGATCCATAACTCAATTCCTAAGAAATACGTTTTTGTAGTTTTCTGCAATTGTGTAGCTGAGATATGTACTCAATCCATTGCTTTCATACGAATCGAAGGATCCGTTGTGGAGGTTGGTATTACTGCTTAGTATTCGAAAGATCCTATAATCGATTCTGGCCTAGAGGCCTGCTTTCATGACTCTGGGTTTCCGCGCCTTGTTTCAGTATATTCAGAGTTATTCCACAATACTGCTTTCTAATAAGCCATGGCTTCCGTTTATATCCTTCAAAGCCGAACCTTGCCGTCAAGCGGTCAGATCTCCATCGTATTCACGAAATCCGAGGTTGAAATATTGGTTCAGACATCGGCTATACTGGCTAAGGTTTCCCGTGAGTTTCTCGGTCCCTTCGGCCAAATTGAGACACATTTCAAATTACTGCACTACTGCTCCTTTAGCATCATTTACAAATTATCAGTTACCAGTCTCACCATCCGACACCGCATTGCCTTATGTACTGATAGCGTCAAAAATAAACAATACCTTATATAAATACATTAACACATTCTTCTTAAGTCATAATTCCTTGTCTTGTTCCTATTTAAAGGCATGTAGCAGATAAAACTGAGAAAACCCGGTCTAGAAAACTGAGATTAACGGCCGTGGGGATCCGTTGCGCTGACTACGCGACACCCTCTATCAGCAAAGTTGGCGCTAACTTCGCCCACAAGCGGCGATCGCTCAGTCGGTATAGTTCGCTTGCGGACAAAAAGTCACGGAGTTAGTTAACTGAGAAAACATAGTAAAAATGCAAACAAATCGGGAGAAAATAAAATGTTTGAAATTTTAAGTGAATGGTTTAAAGTCCTGGATGGGTGGTGAATGGCAACCGAAACGTCTGGTGGAAGTAAAAACAAAACGCGCAATACGTGGTCCGTGTACGATGGAAGCACGTGCGCAACTGATACAGGCTTACGAACACAGGACTTCACATCCCATCTTTCCAAAATGGATTTTATTTGGGTCTAGTTCAGATAATCTGACGCAGGTGGTAAGGAAGATATTTGGAGCCCCCAAGTGGAGTAAACAAATTTTAGCATCTTTATCTTCTGGGATATTACACCTCGATGCCTGGAAGAAGTTCAGACTACACGGCGGGACATTCCAGAAAATTGTACTCTATATTGCCAAAGCCTTCAGAGCTTGCAACCTCGCAAGCAAACGTTAAATCAAAACTACGAGCCGCGGTA
>NW_019730585.1:498713-523026 GCF_002891405.2 Cryptotermes secundus | reverse complement strand
CCCCCCCCCCGGCTTGAATCCGCGATAGAGCTTGTCCTCTGGGAGCCGGACCACATCAATGTCGTCCACTCCCCTCCCGTACCCCCTCATTAGCTGGGTAAACCTCAACCAGTCGACCGGAATCCGTTCCTAGTTTCCTCCAGCCTTCGCTTTCGTGCTATTCGGGTTTATTGTATTATCTCTGTTCCGATAAGGAGACAAAGAGACGGATGAGAAAAGTTACTGCTCTAGATCCAGTACCAATGAGTAGATTTGAGTTTGAGGATAAGAGCGTACATGGGAGGTCAAGTTACAAAACGATAAGAAGGAAAGGTCTGCGTAATTTTGCATAACAAATCATCCAGTTAAAATTTCTGAAAGAAATACGATGCATGGCTAATTTGGGGGCATTTTCCGTGAGATGTCACTTCCCTTAAAATACTGTGGCATGTCCGCCGAAGGCCGGAACAGTTTAACCAGAAGAGACGTTCGTTAGTAGGATACGAAACAAGAAACTGTGACGCAAGAATTAAACACGTCACGCTATGCCACGGAGCCAGTGGAAGTGCTGCGGTACAGGTGACATCTGTGGGTCCGGCAGAGCATGTACTGTATAAGAAGAATCGAAACACATCGGAGGTCGTACCTCGCGTGGAGGAGGGTTCAAATACCTCCACCGTAGCCCTGGGAGTCGTAGAAGGTGACGAAAAGGGAACCCAGTGTCTGAGGGTATCACTCGGCCACCCTGTTCCAGGGGGATATAAATAAGGAAACTTACCCCTACAGGTTGGAGGAGCATCAAACCTGAGAGTCCCGCGGGACTCGGACCCGAGAATGACTGCACTGGCGAGGACCAGAAGCAATTGTAAACGACAAAAATATACTGGTCGTGTGTCTTAAAGGGCTTGGTGCCAAGACGAACTGATTGGCGGTAAACCGCAAGTCGTAAAGTAACTTTAACTCTGACGGAGGTTATCGCAGACAGTAGCCCTTGGCGGAGACGTGGGAGGCGGGGGAACCATCATTCTTTAAGTCGCTGCGTAGCAACGTAGTGTTGCGCGTTAGACGGTGAATGGTCGAGGCAAGGAAACTTAATAGGATCTGTATCTGCTATGTACATTCGAATAAACTCCAAGGAGCTCAGTCCTTAAGAAATCACAAGTCGCTCAGACACTCAAGAATTTCACGGAAATTATGGAAACCGAAAGTTCATGTTGTGTTCACAATAGCCCGCCACTGTTCCCCATACTCGGCACATGAATTCGAGACAAAATGGATCACAAATTGATATCTCATGAAAATACATTTAAGACAGCAGGTTGATGTCGAGGAAGTCACTTCCAACTAGTGGATACGTGGATCTACACATTGACTCCCCCAGTGGTGCTTAATTAATGAGACACAGGGAAAACTTCACATTTTGTATTTTACCTTGAACGTAAAAAATTGGTATAAAACGATACGTCATAATGTTATTTGTACTTATGGAATTTTGACAATAGCCACATCAACTGATACGCATTAAATCTATTCGTCTACATATATCATCCCAAAAATTAATAAACTGATGTGTTGTAAACATCCTTCCGAACTGTGTGAAAGTAAGTGAGAGTTATGACTCAAAATGTTAATCACAAAGAAAGTCTGAGGAAATCAAAATTGGAGAAAGCTTACTGCCATGAAGTTTAGATTATTTTGGTTTCAGTTGCCTGAAGATTAAAATAGGTACACAAAGTGAACTTCATCTTTAGTTCACGTGTGTTAAGTTTCAAGGAAACTTTACCTCTTCTTTACAGACTGTGAAACTCTTTCTCTCACCCTATGGGAACAACACAGGCTGAGAGTTTTTACGAACAGGGTGCTTAGGAGAATATTGGGGCCTAACAGTGAGGAAGAAACGAGGTGACGTAGAAAACTGGCTATAACTTGTAACCTGTACCATACACTTAATATTTGTAAGAGATGGAAAGCACACGGTATGCATGGGCGAAATGAGAAATATAAAAAAATTTGCTAGGAAAACCTTAGGAATATAAACAAATTTAGCGACTTGGGCATAGAAATGACAAAATTAAAGTAAATCTTAGAGTAGTAGGGTGCCGGGGCATGGACTGGATTAAACTGGCACGGAATAGGGTTCAGAGAACCGTTGTGAACCTCGTAATGAGCAATCACTTTTACAAATACGAGAACTTACACACCAGTTGAGCAAATACATTGTACATTTTTTGATGACACTGCGTCATTAGATTAGTAAGTGATACAGTCATACTGAAATGATTGAGTCAGTTTAGTTAGGCTGTGCATGGTCAGTCCCCCGGTCCTGTGTGCGGTCCTCATTAAAATGAATGCAATGGACTACTGCGTTAGAGAGTCAGCCAGTTGTTTTACATACTGTCCCCTCTGTCCCCTTGTGATGTCTATGGCCCTCACAATAAAGATTACACTTCACTGCTTAGTAAGTCTGTCACTACATACTCTGTGCCCCGGTGCTCTCCATAGTCAACTTGAAAATTACGAAGTTTGTGGAAGGAGACGTGACTGAGAGCCGTTTTCGTTCCAAGAGTATAACTTTGTTATGCTGAGTATGAGAAACACTTCCAAATATGAATTCATATAACACAATTTCATCAGTGAATATTCACGAGTTAATTTGGGCAGTTTAGTTCGGAAAGAATCTATAAACTGGGTTGTAATCACACAGCTGGCCTACAGCCAAATTGAAACAAATTTAATGGCGAAAATGCTTTTAACTTCGGTTCAGTGTAACGTGAAAAAAAAATAATGCCTATGATTAAACCTATGTTCAAAGGGGTTCCCCTTGTCAATTATTTCCATATGGGACAACTACGAAAGTATTGCAGTTATTACATGGCAGATTCACTGAGCGGTAACTTTCCTATTTTATGGGGTTTATTTGATTTTAGTCTCTGCAGGCAACCTGCTTGTTGTTTCTCTTCTTTTTCTCATTTGTACTACTACTACGTGGCCTGTAGTCCGCAAGCGAACTATACCAACCGAGCGACCGCCGCTTGTCGGCGTATTTAGTGCCAACTTTTGCGGATAGAAGGTGCCACGTGGTCAGCGCAAGGCATGGATGTATGTGCGTTTATCCTTTTTGTGTCCTGTGTGCAGGTAGTGGCATTGCGACGGGCTGATCACTCGTCCAAGGAGTCCTACCGTGTATAAAAAAGATTACGAAACAGAAGAGGAGGCCAGGGCCTTACAAAGGGTTGTAGTGCAATTTATGAATGAATGTGATTTACCTTCTTCGTTATAATTATGATTTAGACACGACGTTCGTTATCGACAGAAGTTATCTGGATATTTTGTTACTCCATGCGTATTTTGATCCTTCCTCTCTTGGACAATAAGACGCCTTTTGTGTGCGTGTGTGTGTGTGTGTTGTATAAATACTCTCTCAGTACCAGGACTATACAGCGTCAGACATTTGAATGATAGATAAATAGATCAAACTGCAAATAATTTAGTATGAAGCGGTTGGGCCCTATTCCGGTACTGTCCCTGCATTTGTCAGGTGGAACTTAGAACTACCTTTTGTACTGGCCGAGATTCTAACCAAGCCCCTCAAGATATGCATCAGGAGCATTATCTTTGCCCTAATCAATTCGGCTGGTCGTTTGGTAAGAGCTCGTTTCAACTGAATGGCAGCAAATAATTCCGGAATTTACTGTTCTAATTCCCTCATGACCATCCTCTGTGTTCTGCAAACGTGTTTTCGATATGTTCCAGTCTGTCTTATAAATACGTATAGGAAATACAGTTGCATATCACTTATTTAATTACTTTTCCCAAAGTCGAAGACAAAAATATTTATTCATTCATTCATCCATTCATTCTTCAATGGCTCTACTGCCCTTTGTTGGGGCCTGGCCTCTTCTTAAGTTTCGTAATCATTTTTACACAGACGGTAGGACTCCTTGGACGGGGATCAGCCCGTCGCAAGGGCTCTACCTACGCAAAGAACAACACAAACACAGAATAAACGCACACACGGACACCCATGCCCTAAGTGTGATTCGAACCCACGATCCCAGCATTTGAGCGAACGAAGACAGTTCACGTCTTGGACCGCGCGGCCACCGTGATCGGCCTGTGTATATCCAATGCCGCCAATTAGGCAAGTTAATGAAGTGAGTAGTCACATAATCGATTACTTTTGTTCGATGAATCGATTAATAACTGCGCGACTATAAAGAAAGATTCGTGCGAGCGTCACACTACCCTACATAAAGTAGAGCAGCGAGGACAGTACCGAGGGTTGTGGTGCCCAGTGAGCCGCTGCCTCGCAACAGAATAGAGACACAGAGAGAGAGAGAGAGAAGGATCTGCCCGATCTCCCCCCCCCTCTGAAACTGTAGAAACCAGGTACAGCCTGTTACAAATGATGCTGACACACGATGTACCAACAGCACTCTCGACTGATGTACGTAGTTGAATTAACAACGAATTATCAAAATACGCCCACCAAAATATTCTTATTAATTAGTATCAACTACTAAAGTGAAAGTCCATGTACTTAATTAATTAAGCATGAAGGCGTTTGGGGGAGTGGATGTATAGAACCATATTTTCTTGACCTCATCACTAGTTGGAGGTGAGTGGTCAGCTTCACACCCGGCCGCTTTAACCCCAGGGAAAGAACCCCAGTACCCATTAGATAGGAGGCTGAGTAGGGCCCAGAGCCGGTCTGGAAGACGCGGAGAAGAGGAAATTCTTGATACTACCGGGACTCGATCGCTCAGCCCGTGGCCAGTCGCTATACCTACTACGCGATCCATGTTCTTAGTATCAATTAATATTATATTAAATATATTTTATTTTTATTAATTTTATATCCGGTTCCTATGTCTACTTAGTTAAACACAGAACTGACAGAGAGAAGGAACAAACAAAGGGGTAAAGGTAAAACGTAAATTTGTCCTTGTGCTTAATTACTAAAGCCATAAAGACATATGGTGGAGTGGAGGTACACTTTGACAATTCTTGACTTCGTCAATAGATGAAGATAAGTTTATAGCTTCATGCCCCAGCCGCTTTACCACCGGGGGAAGAGCCCCCGGTGTCCATTGGCTATGTCGGGTGGGTCCCGTAGCCGGTCTGGACGGTCTGGACGCTGTGGAGGAGAGAAATATGTTGCCCTACGTGGAATAGAACCGGGCAGCCCCTTCCGTACCCTGTCGTTATACCGACTGAGCTATCCCGACTCAACAAAGAACGTCAGATATAAGGAGATACGAGGAAACGCGAAGCGTGGAGAAAATGAGACAAAACAGAGAGACATAATTACTGCACTGTGTACAGGCGAAAGAGAAGACGCAACAGGCATGGCAGTGTGACCTCCGCACCGAGTTTCATTAAAACCAATGTGGTAACACTTCAGAAAAGCGAGAGAGTTGCATGGAGTACGGAACTCTGTAGCGCTAACACCTGCCAATTTCTGTACGCTGAAAGCAAAGCGAGCCATTGCTTCACATTTAACGCATTCCCCCGCATCAACGCGGTATCTGAAACTCCATCCTTGCTGTCAGAATACGTATAATGGCCAACCAGAGCACTGCTTTCACTGGGTTCCCTCGCTGATGGAACAAAGCTGGAATTTTCAATTAGAACATACTTTTTAGAATTGCTTTTAACATCAATTAAAATGCCTTAATTAAACATTTCATACAAACCTTTTTCACATCCTCGTTTTCTCCCCTATTCCAGCCTCATTCTGATGTGCTGAGTAATATTTAATTTCAATTTCAAAATTATTAATTTAGTGTTTTTCATTTAATAATAAATGCATTAAATGCCTGCGAATATTTTACACGGAATGTAGGTTTACCATATTAATGGGCAGTACTCCATATTTGGAAGTTTATGAAATACAATGATTTTTGTAAACATGTACTATAACCAGCAGCAGTTGCTGATTATTCACTTATTAAAGTATACCTATTTAATATGTTCATTTGTTGAAGGTATACATAACGACCCTAACAGCATATCACGCCCTAAAACACAGAAATATATTAATAGTGAATTGGAATGAATGCGGAAATTTGAAGTCGTGACATAACTTACGGTACTATCCCGGTACTAGCCTCGAAGTGCAAAGGAAAATCGCGAAAAATCTGTCACAATAGCAGATCTTCCAGCCGAGATTTGAACCTATGTCCCCTTGAATTTGAAGCACGATCGCTACCTCCCACTCCTCAGTGCGACGCTCTTTGGCTGCGTGATTAGTAATCTCCGCATCACATAACCCTCTCGCTGTTTTCCTCAGCCCCTCCAAGCAAATTCGCGGATATTTTCCTGAAATAGGAGACGAATATTCACAGATGAATATAACCAGATCGATTGTAGTAAAGCTCTGACGTAAATACTGCGTGTTAAAATCCCGGGAAGGTTGGCGCAGCGGTAACATTTCTGATTCGTAATCGGGAGTACATACCTGTATGCATGCGCAGATGGTTTAAAACTTCTAATACCGTAGATGTTCTGATGATGAACCTATAATATTAGTTCTGAACTGTATCGCTGGAAGTTGCAACAGACTGGCAGAAGAAACTTTGTTGAGAAATATCCATGAACCTCATTATCTTCGAATATTATATAAGATTTGATATTGTAACGGCTGTGATTATGAAGAATGCCGTCTTCTGGAATGTGGCGTTGTTTAAATATCCTGTGAACTGACGTTTCGGATGAATGTATCGCCCAGTCTCAGTCTGCAGCCACCTGCTCACGCTGGTTCCTCGCTCGCGGATTTTTCTACCCTGAAGATGGAGACAATAGGTTCATCCAAAACGTCGGTTCACACAATATCTAAACGACCCCACATCCCAGAGGGCGGCATTCTTCTTCTTCGAGAATAGTTCACCATCCGCGTAAGCACTTTATACGAGTTTGCATAGTCTTTGTCTGAATCTGTCTTCAGGAAAAATAGAAAGCACACTGTGGGGCCAGTTACATGAAGCTTATTCTGGACTCTGGCTAGTAATGGCAACCAGGTCTACAACCTTTCGACATACAGTCGGGCCCCAAAACCTCGAATGAATTTTTATGAAACTAGGGAATGTTTTCCAAACAAAACGCTTGCAAAACGACAGGAGGCCAAAGTTAGAAATTCTCAGACATATAAGTTGATAATTATTATGAAACATGGTTTATAGGAGGCCATATGATCGCAAAATATTAAGATTTATTCTGGTGTGATAATTACTCCTTTACAGAGAAGCAATATGTTTTGACATCAAACGAAAGAACATAATCTGGAACATAAGGCTCGGCAAACACGACAGCATACATAATATGACAACTGCAAGCAGAAATGGTGTCAGGAAACTTGAGGGGAGAAACCACTTGCGAGGTCTACTTTCAAATGTAGTACTAGCTAAGTACTAACGTGATCGTTAAAATCAACAGGATCTGATGGTGGACTAATTAAAATGAGGAAGGTTTTGTGTAAACGATAATGAACCTACAGGTTTGATAAAATGTGAGAAATTTCATGATCAACTCAGCGTCTATTTGTTTCTCAAAAAGACATCTTCTATAAGCAGTTAAACTGTTCAAAAGTGGATATCCAAAAAAAGTCAATGCTCGCATACCTCAGAACAGAAGCAGCATATGCAATGCATCAGTAGTACTCTAGAATGACACTAAGTCACATGACTTAGTTGTGGAGAATTCGTCTTGTTAACACTGACAAAGTTAAGGCGACCAACCAGCTATCTTTTGGTTGGACCCTCCCTTTCGTGCGGTACAGCATTTCCAACCTGACGGGTGGGTCCGACAAGTAATACACGCTATTTGTTACTGTACACGTACGAGCTGGCGGTTGACTTTGGTGAGAAGTAACAGAGGCACGAATACTGAAGGTAAGTAATTACATTACGCTACCACGCACGAGGACTGCTACATCCTTATAAAATTCGGCCATTAGTCAAGTTGCAAGGAGTAAGACAACCAACTGCAAGCGGTGAGCGCGAGCACTAGGAGTATGTCAAAGTAGAGAGCAGTAGGAGGAGGAGGAGGAGGAGAAGAAGAAGAAGGTGTACCATATGGAGAAAGAAATATATGGTGGTCCAAATTACGAGGCACAAAAACAACACACTTCTTACAAAAATGTCTGCTTACTGCTGCATATAATAAAGGACCAGTTCACTTGACCTTTTGAAACACCTCCTCACTTTTCATAAAGAGGAACTGATATGTGGGCATTTATTTAACCCTTGAAGGACCAGTTCTGTCTCACAGGAAATTCACCACGTTCTGCTACAAAGACGGGCAGGTTAAAGTTGTGTAGGGAGAATGTTTTAGAACAATGCGAAACACAAAAACACACTCTTTGAGAAAAACGCAAATTTTCAGGGTGTTAAAGCAGGAGGTACTTACATAACAACTGGGCTTGAAAGGGTTAAACGCATACTAAATGTGTAAGATTTGAGGTTCTCATAGTGGTGGTTATAAAGGGTTACAGTTTTATCTTCTGGGAGATATAACGCCGTGTAGTCCGTTGAAAGTCAACCGACAGCTTTCATATGCAGCTGCTCTTCCTGAGAGACATTTCCAGGCAGGAGGACTACGGCGACTAGCATACTCGCATGGTCCTCAGTTCTCCTGCAATGGTTGTACTGCCCAACGGCAAGCCTGCCCTATGTCAGGTTCATAATCAACTGCATTAGCAAGGCGCTGTCCTAGCAAAACATCAAGTCGTGGGACCTCCAGCCGAGGAAAATCTCGAGTTGTCTTCGATCAGCCAAGGACAAGGAGCTGAAGATACCGGGATTATGCAGTGTCTCTTGTGAGTACTGTGAAGTCTACAACAGGGAGAAAGACCTTTCGACTGACAGAAGTTTGAAGACGTACCAATGGCATATCCGGCTGGAACCTCCAGACAAGTCAGCTGTGACGGAGTTGAGTGGGGTACTACACCAGCAACGTCTTCACTAAACTTAGATACACAGATCTCATCATCAGGGAGACGACTAATATTGAGTTCCAGTCCAATGACATACATAGGCAGAAGCCTGTGAATGTAATGGGAACCTCTCATCTGCTCCCTGGAAGATTGTTAGAAGCTTTCTTCAAAGCGATTCTACAGATAGCTCCGTCGGGCCATGTAGGTCCGCACACACTGCCCCCTATATGGGCACCCACCACCCCTAAGCATTTCCTTCCTACCCCGACCTCTCTCTGCTACTTTTGATCTATCTCCCACCGCATTCCTACGAGCAAACACACAACTTCTCTCCCACTCTCCTCGTTTCTCTGCCCACCACACCTTTACTACGCCACTCCTTGAAATATTTGCACTAGCCGCCCTTTTTAGAGCCGAAGCTAGTTGCCCTAGTATTGTCTCTTACTGGTTCACTCTATTCTGTGAAGGGCAAGGGACAACTGACGAAATCTTTTGCATTCCTACTGGTTCACTTTGTTCTGTGACCGAGCCAATGGGAACGGACGAGCTGTCTCGCTGTTCCTTCCTGTTTCCTTATTCAACCGGAGATTTCGGCAAGCGGACTGCTCTGCCTGCTACCTACTTCGTGCTGGTTTCTTGCTTGACTTTTTTTTCCGACACTGAATATGAATGAGAAATACTCCTCCTAAACGTCGGTTGATATTCAACTGACTACATGGCGATATATTCCAGAAGATATAACTGTACCTACTAAATATATTACTGAGAATGCTACTATAATACTCTCACATGATAGAGTGACTGCAAACGGGGTTTGGACTGATGACTTAATATACTGCACACTTTGATACATGCGTGACTACATTTTACAAGTCACTATTACACACATATTAGTGCCCACGGTCACGTCTTCACTGCCGTTGCTTGTTAGCGACATCCAACGGCGCACGTTCTCCTTCCTCCGGGTTCCCGAACTGTCCTCGACCTCAGCTACCAGCTTCTAACAGCAACAGGCCACAACAACTGAGCCCCAGCAGTTCTCTGACTGCAACTGCTAACTGGTCTTGCTTATAACATTTCAGCACGGACCGCGTCGAAAATACCGCTTCCATTATTGCCGTATTCTCTTGTTGCCGTGGAAATAAAACTGTCTTCGGAGTCGTTACTTAGCAAAGGCTACACATACGGTATAGTTGTTTCTTTCGTGGTCGTCGACATGCCACAATACGTACTTAGATACCCAACTCTTGCCGCCAGTCCGAATATGGCTACGCATGCGCATTGGCGCAGCCTTCCTCTTGGTCCATATAATACTAATTTCTCAGCTACAATTGATTCAGCTAAATGAAAAGGAATGTGACCTTGAGTTATGAGGTGCGAAAAATGCCGTGAACAGCTTTAAGTTATTTTCGGAACAGCCAGCAGTTATTTTAAGCAAGGTTGCCATGAATATCACACAAAAACCCTGACCCATACGTCGTGACAATGGAGGTCTTCTGTAGCTATACAGTTTCACGTCAAATTGTACTGAGACTCAGACATATTCTCCTCGACTTCTCGTCTTGAATGCCTTGGTTCAACCCCAGTACATATGTTATTGGAGCGAAGTGGCAATGGGCCAAATTCTTGTCGTAAAACTTGGGATATCCCTGATAATTAACATCATACCAAACCTGCATACGTATTGGCAACACTGTCGCTGAGTATGCGATGCGTGCTATTGGACATTATTGACTAATGTGACGCCATTATCTCGGTCCTTAGTTCAGGGTACACAAACCTGGTATTTGGACGGATTCAGGCTAATTCATTCGTTTGTTATTTGACGGTTCCAACAAGAGAGGAGCCGATATAGCTTAGTAAATGTAGTAACAAAGCTACAAAAGTGACAACTGGCGAATAAGGGACCGATTCCCGAAAGGGGCAGCAATTTTCCTTCGCTGTTATTTCCAACCCAGCTCTCTGGTCTTCCCAATAAGTACGTGTCCAAATTATCCGACGATATAGTGGGTAGGGCATGAGGCTGACCACTGTCCACAATTTAATGCTGAAAACTGAAAATGTAGCTATATGTACACTTTTCCGTAGGTCTGAAATTTTTGTTGCTTATGTATCTTTCTACCAGCAAATTGGACTTAAATTTGAGGAAGAAACTACTGAAATGCTACATTTGGAGCATAGCTCTGTATGGGGCTGAAACATGGACACTTAGGGCAGTAGATCAAAAACATCTGGAAAGTTTTGAAATGTAGTATTGGAGAAGGATGGAGAAGATCAGTTGGACCGATTATGTGAGAAATGAAGAAGTGTTAATTACAGTCATTGAGCAGACGAATATCCTACACGAAATAAGAAAACGGAAGGCTAATTGGATTGGTCATGTTTTACGCAGAAACTGCCTTCTAAAAGAAGTTATTGAAGGAAAGATAGATGGGCGGATAGAAGTGACAAGAAGACGAGGAAGAAAACGTAAGAAGATGCTGGATGACCTTGTGGACAGAAGAGGATACTGTCATTTGAAGGAGAAAGCTCTAGATCGCATTAAGTGGAGGAATTGTTTTGGAAGAGACTGTGGACCTGTCATCTGACAGATTACTGATGATGATGATGATGATGATGATGATGGTGATGATGATGATGATGATGACGATGACGATGTAGAGACGTATAGGATCAAACGAATTAATTAGACCTATGTGAGATATTAACGGTGGGAGTCGTGGCCGATTTGAATAGAATATTGCGATATTTTTTCATGAAGTGGCCAAGTTAAACCATGGTACATCTTATAAGAGCCAGTAACCCGACTAAGATTCCAAGTGGCTAACTTCCATAATCAAGTCTAAAGCCAGATATGCTGTTACACCAGGCGGCAGACTGAGGAGTTTATATTGTCACGTGTTGGGTATGTATCACGTGACAAATAACTTCACGCCGTCTTGGACATAGCGAATTTATTCCACTCGCTCTTACATTTACACAATTCATATTTTCACAGTTACTGCCATCTGCAGTATCACAATTACTTCTCCTGCTTCCATTCACCCCGGCGAATGCTAGACTGCAACTGACTGGTTACTCCCTCTCACTGACGAATACTCCTGTTATGTAGCTTCCGCACTGACAACACAGAAAACAGTTATGTGATAGCTTTCACTGTTGCGTAACGCAGTGTTTACAAAGGCGTTGCTGGGCAACGGTGTGTAGCTTCCGCAGTAATTCGGCTCGGCTCGGCTCGGCTCGGCTCGGCACGGACAAACACCGCTTTCCTTACTGTTCCGTAACCTCGTTTCCACTGTTGCGTAACTTGGCAACCGACCGTTTATCAAGGGTCTGTCTTTGTGATAACTCGTTCCGCCTCTCGTTGCCCAGCAACGGTTAGACATATCACAATATATTTTGTAGGTGACTATACTAATTATGTAACTACTATACAACTGCCTTGTTTCAAGTATTATGTAGTATTTGCCTGACCCTCTCCCACACTCTGCAATGCTTAAGACACGTGAGCTCTCTGCCTAGACCTAACATGGCCGAAGTCGTTCGGAACGAGCCATTAATCTGCAGCATCTTCCGCATTGTCTCTAGATTGAATTACTCAGAAGCAGCTATGATGGAACAAATAAAAAAAGAAAATTCAGACACGCTGGATATATAAACAGAATATGGGAAAGACGAGCAAAAAGAATAACGAAAGTTGTTAATGTAATTATGACTCTTGATTGAAACAACATGATGTGTACGTGATCCATAGGGCGCTCTGCGAGCAGTAAGTGCGGGTTCGCTATAAACACAGGCGAGTGTAGAGAGCTGCGGTATTACATTCGAATAGATCGCATTCAGCCATAACTAAGACTTCTTTGTGAGATGCACTCTTAGAATTTGCTGAGGGCTGGTGAAAGGAAAAAGATGACAAACTCTGACAAGATAAATAAATAGCACAGCCATGTGCCATGACAGCCACCGTACAGCCCGAAATGTACCAGCACCAAACGCAGGAATTAGGGCGGCAGCACAGCAACTGCGTCAAGCATCAAGACATGAGACAAAATACGCTGTCTTGCTTCATTCGTGATTCGTTAGCATCATGACTCAGACCAGTCACATGTCTTGACGCATGCCGGTGTGAGGCCTACCTAAACATTGCAACGTAACGTTAGGTATGTTTACAAGTGGAAATAATGTTGAGCTGTTACATCAATGCCTGCAAATCTTTATGTAGTAGGTAAGTAGAGGAATTATGGAAGGAATTTCTTGCATTACGTGCTTATAATGAATGCTAAATAGGGAGGTCGTGCCTGCCTGACTGTCCTTTTCGTTTCATTCGACACTACTCAGAGGACTGAAACTGACTCTGGTACCGAGAACTAAACTTGCACTAAATTTATCAAGTGAATATAAGTTCTCAGTGTATTAATAAAATAATTACCGTTTCAAACTATAAACGAGGCCCATACTGAACTTTCTTCAGTTTTCTCAGGCACGACTCACCGTGCAGGGCCTTTGCAATGCAGAGGAAAGAACGTAAAGCTCCTTTCGATACCGTGATCATTAATGAAATACGAGGACAAAGTGTTTCAGACTGAAGGCAATGTGAGCAATTGTGGAAAAACATATTTATAATCGTAACGTAACAATAAAGAATATTGGTTTTTGTTTGTTTAATTCCTGACAGTGACAAAAATAGGCATGCATATGTCATTTTCAATCTGTAGGCCTACTGACTGTTTATATTATATTTGTAGGATGATATTTATAACGTACAATAAAGATTAAATAGTATATATATATACATACGGAAGTAAAGGTACAAAGCACAGAAAATGTTTGTAAAGCATTTGGGGGGGGGGGGGGGAATTCACTTGTAGCACTTTTACAACACACTTTTATTTACTTTCGGACATAGTCACCATGCATCACAATGCACTTAGTGAGCCTGTGAACGAATATTTCTTTTATTCCTGCGCCGTAGAAATCTCCCGCCTGCTCTCTTTGACACAGAGAACAGTTCTCCACACTTCTGGACACTGTTGATGAAGTTCATCGATGGTTCGACGTCTATCAGCACGAATGTTTTCATCAGTTTTTTGGATGACTTCATCAGTGACAACAGATGGCCTTCCACTCTTTATTTCATCATGAACATCATTTCTTCCACCTTCAAATTCACGACACCATTTTGCCACGTTTTGCCTGTTCATAAGGTCTCTGCCGTAAACAGAAACAAGTTGGAGATGAATTTCAGCAGCAGTTTCTCCTTTCGCGTGAAGAAATCGAATTACTGCACGAACTTCACGTTTGGCGGGATTTTGAATCTACACGGTCACTCTGAACACACACTGCGAGCACACCGTTGCCGTGACTGTGACCGGTGAACTCAGCCCTGTCACACGGTTCCTGTCTCACACGGCAGCACTGCCATTTCTGAAAAAAAATCCCTTGCATTTTTACTCAACTTGTATCTTTGTTTCCCGGGTATCATTTGTATCGTGTGAAGAATGGCGATAGGATACACGCTTGTTGACGCAAATGGATCAAATTGCTTTATTGAAATGTTCTGTAAAAGATTCAAGTGATCGCGTTTCCCATATATGTGATCGCGGATTTGGGACGATAACCTGCAGCTAACAATGATACGTGCGGAAAATGTTAAAGAAGATATATCAGCAAAATCCACTTACTCGATTAGAAAATGTTATTGTCAGTCTGCATTTATCCTTCACTTAAGAAAGCGAAGAGCATTTCTACATTCACTGATTCCCATTCCTCCATGTGCATTAATAACGGAGTGCTGTGTCAAGAGATTTTTAACGTTGAAAGCGTTATTGTACGAGAGTGCAAATGTAATGAAGCCGTAAGCAACAGAAAATGTAACAATTTGCCCACCAGTAACGGAAAGTGTAACAACTTGTACTGATACTTTCGATAGTAAGTAACCAAGTTCCATTTAGCGGCTGCCGTAGTCTAGAGGTAACGTTCCCACCTCATGACTCGTAGTACGCGGGTTCAAATGCCCGGCGGAGGTCGTCGAATTTTTAAGGGCGGAAAAATTCAGGGAACAAGTCCTCCGGGAGGGACTTTAAGCCGTGGGTCCTGTGTCGTAGCTTTACGGCACGTAAAAGAACCTTATATCTCCAAAGGAGGTCACTGAGCCAAATTAATGGACGTTTCCCGCCCAAAAGCAGTCTCTAATACCTCTGGTAGAGGGGGGAAGCATTATAGATATCTCTCAGCTAGTAGAGCCGGTCTCGCTGGCTGGGCGGGACTGATGGTAAGCACCAGTACCGGTAGGATATAGAGACTGGTAGAAATCATAGAGGGAAGCACAATGGACCACTACAGGTCTAAGTGCATGGGGAAACCCACCCTCTCCAATAACTAACTAACTAACCAAAGTTCCATGATCTAGTTACCTTGGAAATATTCTTAACAATGTGTAACAATCAGTGTTTAAGAAATTTGGTATTGTAAGTTCCTAATGTCATTTATAAGGAAATTTAATTCTGACCCAGGTATGGCAGTATGGTTACACACTTTGTATAACCATTTTCATCTATATTCGATCCGAAAGTTCGTGACGACGGTATACTAACAAAATTATATTTTTTTAGAAATTACTAATCGTCATAATTTTAGTTTTGATGCCGTTTCGGAAACTGGCCTCTGTCCCTGACATCATAGAAAGAAGGAAAACTATTCTGCTGGATCCAATCAATCTAGAGTTAACCCGTATCTGTGCCAAAGGGAATCATCCCTGAAATGGGGCAAGGACCAGGTTCCTGTAGGATCAACTGTATTTCCATATACATTGACTAGAATCAAGCCACTGGATTGTTTCGGGATTACTTTACTCCGCAAAGCAACAGCCTCCTACAGGTTCCTTAGTCCCTATTTCCCATGCAAACAGCGAGACTTCAAGTCAATGGCCCATTTAAGTCAACAAACTTCACGTTACCAAGGAAACAAGAAAGCGAACAGACAGGTGCAGCAACTTGAGACTTTAAGTTCCCATATTTCGATCAGAGCTTGTAATTCGAAGGAATTTTGGAATAGATGAAGGCGAAGTTAAAAGAGTATGAGACGATAGTGTGAAAAAATTAGGTCATTAAAAAATGTTAATTACGAAAATCATATTACGGTGGAAGGAATTTTGAAGGACGAAACGTGAAAATCGGTTTCACATAAAGCCCTGAAATAGCACTAAGATGGAAGTAAAAAAATGGTAGATCAAATTGTATTACATTACAGGGCCAGGGCACGGAAAAATAACATCGAAGAACAAAGTGACCGACACGTTAAAAATTCGGGGAAGATATTTTGAAGATACAGGATATTGATTAAAGAGAAGAAATAGGTCAAAATAACAACATTTAGGAATGCAGGATTAAGTGAATTGTGAAAACCAACTAATGTCTTATAATTAAATCTAAACATGATAACAGAGCAAATAAGATACGAGTGATTTGATTGAAAAAACAACATCTGGAGATGCCTGAAGAGAATGGAGGATTAGCAACGTTTTTTACATTATAAAGTATTATCAGATGAACCAGAGATTCTGGAATGTATTTAAACGGTAGACGCCATACATCATGACGAGAAACAGATCATCAGTGGGTAAGGATTTATAAAGAGGAGATCGCGACCTATCTGAAGATACTAGCATTGCAGTAATCTGTAAAATATCCGGATAATCCATATAATCCGGCAAGATTCAAATCGGGAAATTTTAGAATACAAGTTACCCACATTATCGCTACACCAATCTGTCCGGTACCATTTTGTTGGTAGTCATAGACCTGTGAACATGAAGTTATCAAGCCAAGACATCGCGAACCGACGAATTTTGCTAATTGAGGACTAGGAATGGGCTGACAGCAAAGGTAGTGAGGGCAGGCAATGAATATTCTGGTTCGAGTCGCTGTGGTAAAAACTGACGGTGTTATGTGATTTTATGGCACATTACCTGGGGGGGGGGACATTAAAAATCAGCGCTGTACTGAGCTCGTGTTGACATTCCCGGAACAGCTGCTGCTACTGAGGGTGGAGATGCCTCAGGCTAGATGCTAGTCAGATGGTCGCGCAGGAAAGACGCAAGTATTGACGAGAGAATTATTTCAATAATTAAACTCCATGACACAGGCTCTTCGTTGAAAAAATTACTTTTTTATTGCTAGTCGGGTGGGACTGAGTCCCTTGTACTGCGGCCACTTCTGGCCTATTGTACCAGCCCCAGATGATAGGTGAAGGTGATTGTGGACCAATTGGTGGAATGAAGATTGGCAGGGGAAACCGAATTACTCGGAGAAAACCTGCCCCAGCGCCACTTTGTGCACCACAAATCCCATTTGATCAGACGCGGGATCGAACCCGGGCCGCCGCGATAGGAAGCCAGCGACTAACCGCTTGAGCTATGGCGCGGCCCAATAATGACTCTTTTTTTTTCCCCCTTGGCACTACAGCCCCAGTGGGCCTAGGCCTACCTCCATGAACTTCTCCGTTCACTTCGGTTTTTCTAAATCTTACACATTCGGTAGGCCTCCTTGGGCGGGTGATTAGCTCGTCGCAAGGCCTCTACCTGTACACAGACACAGAAAAACGCACACACACAAACTAAACATCCATGCCCTGAGTGGGATTCAAACCTACGATCCCGGCTTCCGAGAGAGCGAAGACAGTGCACGCCTTAGACCGCTCGGCTACCGTGACCGGTAATAATGACTCTTACTCTAAGCAATTCCGATACCTTTATGGTTAAGTATCACGTTTACATTATCCAACCACTGGATTACGTCTTTATCCAGTTTAATCCAATCTCCACCTTCCCATCAAATTTCCCTGTGATCCATGATGGTACCATATTTCGGGGACAAATATTAACATTACTATTGCACATCGTCAGTGACATTGTGCTTCGTGGACAAACAATAACATTCCTAAATCTATGTAAGATTTGACTTTTTCACGGCTGTGAGTCTTGAGACTCAGTCTGCAGGCACCTGCTGAAGTTGGTTCCTCACTCGCAAGATTTTTCTACCCTGAAGATGGAGGCGATAAGTTCCTCCGAAACGTCTGCTCATATAAGATCTACACGTCGCCACATCTCACAATATGGCATTCTTATTTCCCAAATCTGTAAGTTATTTTCCAACGCTCCATGAAACCCGTTGAGGCTGCTGCTGGCAATTCTGTCTTACGATCCCAATTTTCGGAAATTTCTTCTATTTCCATCCTTAAGTAGCCAAACAATCAAAACAAAAACAAATATTCGTGGTTTTAGTCCGCAAGCTAACTACCGACCGAGCAACCGCCGCTTGTCGGCGAAGTTGGTGCCAAATTTAGTAGCCAAAATGTGAGAAAATTTCTTCGTACATTGACGACGTGAGGAAAGAGACGGACCTCATTTCCGAAATGTCGCACCTTTTATGTTCAGGGAACAGGACGCTGAACATTGTCCGGAAGAACTCACAACCCTAAGCTGGCACAGTTACTGCGTACTCGTGACGCCTCTCTGCTCTGGATACACACATTAACACCGCCAGAGCCCGCCTGCAACGCATATGGGCTCCAAATACACATATTAGCTTAGCTACTGCATACAGTTCATGGACATGTGTTCCATACTGCACGCCTGTACTTGCTCAGTACCAGATGCAGAAACTAGCACTGCAATTGCATACAGATCATACACCTGCGTTCCAATTTCACTTACACTGCGCGCCAATTATGACGCTGTGTTTCAGATATGAAGACTGCTAACACTACTGTTTCGAACACAGATAGAAGCATACCGGTTGCATAGCCGAAGTGACTCCGTCTTCCAGACAGGACATATGTACTAACACTACTACCGCATATTTCTGAGACCCAGATATTAACACTGACACTGCGAGCATGTAGCGTCACGCTGATGCAAATACAAACACTAGTATCGCCATTGTGTTCCAGATACGGACAGTAGCACTACTGTTTCATACCCATAACGGCTCCGTGCTCCAGATGAAGATGTCAGCAATCACATTGCACGCTCATAGCGACACTGTTTTCCAGATACAAGTACACCAGCATAGCAGTTCATTCCAGATACAGACAATACCACTGTCACTACATACGTAACATGGTCGTGATCTCCGAGATATGCCAGCACAGCTATTGCAATTCCATATATTGTCATACCCCCTCCTTGGTGTCTCCACCTTATCGTGGTGAGGGGGTTTGAGTATGCCAAGGACCCTGAGAGCTATACCAGCGGTAGCGTAGCTACTGGCAGGGCCTCCCTTGCTGGACAGGTCAAAGGGTAGGCATCAGACGAAGAGAGACACCAAAAACTGATGTCGGAAGCAGCGTCATCAGCAGCGACTTGAAGCACAGAGCAAATGATGCTCGAGATGGTTCAAGTTCGTATAGCAACAGGCGTGACCAGTGGTTTGAACGGCTGTTGTACTGCGATGTGGAAAGCAAATGGAAAAACTACCACATTATCACTTTTCCTGGATAGTCTCTTTCCAAAAACAGAAGATCGCATTAAGTGGAGAAACTGTTTTGGAAGAGACTGTGGACCTGTCGCCTGACAGATTACTGATGATGATGATGATATTGTCATACTGACGCTGCGATGCATGGTCAGAGTCAAGAAAGCTTGCTTCGTCTCAGCCTTTTCCGGGACACACAGAAACTCGAAGAAAAGGAAGAGAGACCATTTGTCTTTACCTCTTATACTTCCCTTTCCTTTCTTAATTTTCTAGCCAGCAGGGTTTATTTGGTCGGTTTTAATGAGGAACTGCCTGGGAATGGGGAGAAGGGGTGGGTACAGCAACCAGCAGCCATTCTCTCGTCTTCATTTTTTTATTCCGCCTCATTCAGATCCCTTGCAGCTTCTTATTTCTGCAGATTTGCGCTCCGAGAAACTGTATCAGCCTGGAGGGCGGAAGGAGCTGCCAGGAAAATCTCGCATAAGTCCCATGATGTCCGGGATAACACCCTGTCGGTGGGAAAGTTACATGATGTCGTAAATGTAGTTCTGTTAGCTTTCCAGAAAGTGGGCTTCAAACTCATTATTCTCTTTTCCGTATCCATCACCATTCTAACGCTAGAGTTTTGTTTGAAGTGTGAAATTCTGCTCTAATTAACGAGGAATTATGGGACAGGCATTCCTTAAAATCATTCCATTTGAGAATATAATATAATATGAAAAAGAAGGAGGGATAGCGCAGTCGGTATACTGACTGGCTACGGGCTAGATGATCGAGGGGTTGGAGTTCGAGTCCCAAGAGGGTCAAGAATTTTCTCTTCTCCACGTCGTCCAGACCGGCTCTGGGGAACACCCAAACTCCTATCCAATAGTTACCGGAGGCTCTTTCCCGGGGCCTAAAGCGACTGGGGCGTGAAGTTGACTCACCTCCAACTATTGCCGAGGTCAAGAAAATGTGGATCTATACATCCACTCCCGATACGCCTTCATGTCGTAGAGCTTAGTTAGGCACAGGGACAACTTTTAATATAATATTATGTAATGTTGGGCTAGTATAGACTAACAGACCACTGTATCACAGTGAGCAAAGTACACAGGATATGAAAAGCATGGCAAGGGCTCAAACACTATTATGGACATACGAGATCCCACCCACAAAGTAATTCGAAGAAATACAACTGTTTCCATCTCTTTATAACTAAGGCTTCAACCAAGCGAACATATTAACAGATACCAACTTGACAGCAGTAACCAATAGGAACCTTTGTAAAGAATAAAGTAATTGATTAATTGTCAAAGGATATGCAGAGAGTGGTGAAGAGGGTGATATTATGAAAAGCCACACATAAATGGCTGAAGCTTGCTATCTGTCTGTATCTGTCGTCATGATCGCAGACAGTAGTAGTACCGAACAGAGGAATAGGATAGCAGCAGACAACGGCAGTGGAAGTTAATATTTATTCAATACTGTCATTATGGTAGTGCCCAGTGTAAGAGAACTAAATTCATAGCTTACCTCTTGATGGTAAATCGCTTAGTGCCAGCTGTTATTCTATGTAATTTAGTATCTTATTACAAACTCACTTTCCAGAGGGTTTCTGGGTACTGAACTTTAAGTATGTTTGAAAATGTTTCATGTGGAAAAAGTGATGTGCATGGAAATATTTCTTCTCTCAGTAGATCTGGTGCTGAAATTTAAAAACAACTCCGCTGCGAGTGAATATTCTTCTGAAGGCGATAGCAATCCAGCTGGTTAAAACATTCCACGAATCTTACGGAATCCGAAGGATCATTACCATAATCAGAAGATGGCTCAACTGGACCTTATCGTGAGCCAGAAGAATCAAGTTCACATTCGCACATCCTACTTCTCAGATCCAGTTTAACTGTATCCTCCCAATTACGCCTAGCTTTCCCTAGATGGATCTTTCCTTCAGATTACAGGTGAAATATCTGTTGCATTTCTAATTTCCCTACGCGCACTACATATCAGTCTGCATAAATCTTCTTGGGTTAATCGCCCTCACAAACCTGAATGAAGAGTACAAGTTATGAACTTCCTTCTTCACGCGTTTCTTCCAATCCTCCTATCACTTCATTTCACTTCATTTCTAATATTCTCCTCAGCGCCTTTTTCTCGAAAGTACTCAGTGGATATTCTCGCTTTATTATGTGACACTAAGTTACACATCCACATAATGATGATGATGATGATGATGATGATGATGATGATAATGATGATAATGATGATGATGGTGGTGACGACGACGACAATAATAATAATAATAATAATAATAATAATAATAATGTAAAATAAACTATATTGATCTAAGCATCATAAAAAGAGGTTACGTAGGGGAGTGGCGATAAAGCTGTACACAACTTGAAACCAACTGTATAAGAACTAGTTCAGCGGAGCAAGTGTATGTGTATATGTATGTCGTTATGTACAAACTACGGACGAGTTGGTATATAACGACCTTGGCCCATTCTGGGAAGATAAAGTCTATGGAAATGAACCGGACACGAACCGAGAAACAAGAAGGGGTCAAAGTTTGAACGAACTTACTGAGAGTTTGGCGTTTATTAATCTGTGTTTAAAGGTTTTCCCACAATCTCGAATATTTTTATGGCTAGTGAGGTGGGACTAAGGCCCTTGTACTGTGGCCACTTCTGGCCTATTGTACCAGCCGCAGATGATAGGTGAGGGTGATTGTGGAGCAATTGGTGGAATGAAGATTGGCAGGGGAAACCGAAGTACTGGGAGAAAACCTGCCCCAGCGCCACTTTGTCCACCACAAATCCCACTGGACCAGAGCCGTGATCGAACCCGGGGAGCCGCGGTGGGAAGCCAGCGACTAACCGCTTGAGCTATGGCGCGGCCGCAATCTCAAATAACTTCACACATTAAGTCTGTGGTTGTGCTGATTGTGGATTTCAACGGAACTGAATTAAAAACCTCCGATGTGTGAGCCCTGATTGAATTTTGCTCTCAAAACAGTCCAACAAACAGACCTGGAATCCATTTCATGACGTAATTCATTATTTTCATACTCCAAACCATCAAATCCATATGACATGGTATGTAAATTATTGTACTGACAAATTGTACATTCACTGACAAAAATAACGGAGACGGAAATTAATTAAAATTAAGGGCTATATTTTTCTAGGCAACAGTGCTCGAGAGGATTCTCAGAGCTCCCCGGAATATTGCCAAAAATAATTGTGTTAGAAAAGAGCTATGTTTACAATGGAACGATGTCATCATTTAGTCACTAGAACATATGTCGCACGAATTCCACTACCATGCTTATGTGAACTATGCTTTAGTGTTTCTGTTTCATATTTGGGAGAACGCGACGAAATTACAGAATGAGCAACTTCCTTCCTGAAGGAACAAGACTTAAAACCCAACAGTTCAGTTAAGAATACAGGCGACATGACAACAATAACAGAATTAATATTGAAAAGAATAACGTTTTTACGTTTCCCAGAAATAAGAAGACTAACACAAGAAAAAGGAAGACAGTATTCCGAACTCTAGCACACACGTTTTCCAGATTCATTCCATACGTTCTGCATACCTCAACGGCCTTGAAAACCAGTTACTACGAAGCTGTTCACAATACAAATACCAAACTGCGCAGCCGTAACCTTTTCGTGCCTATAATTAAATTTGAACCATGTCGAAAGTATTTTAGATAAAAATCGTAAATTTTCATGAGTTATTTCGGTTACGTGATGTACCAATATATTTTCTACGGTTATTCTTTTTGAAAGGAGGCGGAGACAGGTGAAATCTAGCTTCTTCTGAAATTTAAGTTGCAGGTCTATGGAGTAGTTACAGACGAAAATTATATCTGTTTAACAAATGTAGATTAGACACTTCAGCCTCACCCCCGACTTACATTATGAATTTGGCAGGTCAAAGAACTTCAACGAGATCGCGGGCAAGGTTCGTTGCCCATGCAGTTCTCAATATCTCAGCGTTTGAAAATATTAATATTAATAGGATAAACAGCTCAGTCAGTATAACGATGGGCTGAGGACTGGACTTTCGGGGTTGCATTCCCGGAAAGGAAAAAGAATTTCTCTCTTTTCCACAACGTCCAGGCCACCTTTAGGGTTCACCCAGCCATATATCCACTGATATCCAACGGCTATCGCCACTCTTTAACTGAGTAAAGCGGCCAGGTCGTGAAGCTAACCACTCACATCCATCTAGCGCTGAGGTGAAGGATGGCGAAACTACGTCTTCATGGCATGACGCTTAACGTTCCCTTTAACAGGCCAATTTTATTAATTCATCAAATTGGGCTCAGATATGTATCTGGAAGATCCTAGGGCCGATGGGGGTCCCCACTGAATTTTTTCCAATTGTCCAGACTTGGAAGTCAGTCCTTCGTCTCATTGCAGAGTTTAACTCAAGGTCTTGATTTGATTATGGGGGGCTGACGTGAATTTCCACCCCTTTGGTGTCAGTTACTCGTGGCACTGATCCAGAATTCCTTGTTCCAGTCACAGAGGGACACTCTCTGTTTTTGATAAGAAGTTATGAACGGTTTGGTCAGCAAGATTGTTGTGAATATCACAAGGGAACATGTACCACCCGACATTTCGAACAGAATAGCTATAAATACAATCAACTGACATATTCACGAAAGAATACATAGCAGTTCACGTTTCCTTCTTTTTTTTTGCATAGATAATGACGCATGTCATACACGAGAATGACAAATCCAGTGCGCCCTAGGATGTTCAATGTATTTATGAAGAGTAATTAAAATAATTAAGCAGCACGCCATAAAGACATATGGAGAAGTGGCGGCACAGTTCCGCACATTCATACCTCGGCAATAGATGAAGATATGTAAGGCTTATTATACTTGAGGTGGCAGAAATGCTGCTATGTTAACAGGGCCGTCTAC
>NW_019730585.1:494345-498620 GCF_002891405.2 Cryptotermes secundus | reverse complement strand
GTTAAACTCTCCACATACGAAAAACAAAACTAGCTGATAGTGACACAAAGAAAGAACGCTTGGGAGACCATTACATGACGATTAGGTACATACTTGACAACACATTATACATAGCGCACAACTCTTAAACGTGTATACTGGAACACATTATAAATAGCAAATAACTCAATATTCAGAAGTAAAGGCAACACGACAGAGATTCCGAGAAGAGCTCCCACACTTTGCGTCGACCGATGACTTTTCAACTAATAACTACACCACAACAAAACCTGACGACCCGAAAAGCTACTTCTGATTTTAAGCATTATTCGAGTATTTATTATTTATTATTATTTAAAATTTTAAAATTCTAAAATTTTTAAATTAAATTTTATTTTTTTAAAGATTAAACTACATTAATAACTACATTAATATTAAATCCAAACTATATATATTAGTCTTAAAATCTTAAAAGTTGTATATTATTAGAATATTTTTGTGTGTATTTGTTATATTTAACAAAAAGGTAGCATTCGCTATTATAATGAAATAAATTGTAATTATATGGATCCATATTAAAAAAAATAACTCAAGAAGAAAGACTGAATTCTTGTAAATTCGCCTGATGATGACCATGTCAAGGTCGAAACATGTAGCGAAAGTCTTCTGCCCATTAAACGAATGTTGATACGTTAGTTTCGATTTCTTTTGTTTATGGATACCATTGTTGTGTAGAAGGCCATGTTAACGTTACTGTATGACACACAACGGGATGCATACCATAAAGAAATTTTACTATCCATGTTCGGAAAAGCAAGTTGCGGTGGTATGACCATTAAATCCAAAATTAATTAATTACGTCTGATTAATATGAGATAATCGAGTCTTGGCGCTTAAGTATTTTATATGTACAATAGAGAACACTCTATTCATCCAGTTTTCGAGTTTATGTAAGGGGCGCTGTTGAATCAACGTTGAACCTACCCACAACAATACTCGGTACAGCTGCACTGCTAGTGCTCACAAATTGCATAACGATTGATGGACGAACCATAAGTTATGTACCAGAATTACATCAACAGCAGCAATGATTTACGATCAAAATATTTTAAAGGTGAATTTGAGGACTAGAGAGGAAGAGGCTGCATCCTCTTTCAAGGTAATTTCGGGATTAGAACAGAAGAACTGACGAAGACCAGGAAGGACTTTAATCAATATGGTCGACATTCCGGTTGAAATTCGAACCCGGTAGTTTCCGAATACAAGGCATATGCGTTTCTGCCTGAGTAAGCTTGCTTAGTGCAGAAACACTGTTAAAACGCTGAATTTGATATTCATCAGTGTGCACTTCCGCCTGTGTTCGCCCAGTAGAACAGAGTTGTGATTTGCTTCATTCCGCGAACAATGCAAACCCAGTGCACGATCTCGTGGTATTAGTTTGCGCAGTAATTACATGCAGAAGATTGCCACTTTCAGCCAGGTGGGTTATAATGGCGGTCTTCGCCGAGCAGAAAGAGAAACACGTGGTGTAGACAAATTGTTCGGCAATGATTATAGGAAGAGGAAAGAATTCTGCAGTTCCTCAATATGATACGCGCAATCTTGATACAAACACCAAGAAGTATGACCACCCAAGTTTCTCACAAGATGAATCTCGGTCCGATCAGCCGACTTACTGACTCACTGACTGCTACTGTACAGTTAAATGAGGGAGGCTGTAGGTAACTGCGTAACGAGGAGCTTCATAACCTATACACTTAGCCAAATACACTCAAAATGATCCTGTCAAGGAGGATGAGATAGGCAGGGCACATAGCATGGGGTGATAAGAAATTCATGTGGGATTTCGGTGGGAAAGCCAAACGGAAAGAGTGCACTAGCAAGAAATAGACGTAGGTGGGATATTCGAGAAATAGGATGGAGTGGTATGTACTACCAGATAAATTTGGATCAGGATAGGGACCAGTGGAGGGCTCTTGTGAATACGGTAATGAAACTTCGGGTTCCATAAAACGTTGACAAAATTTGGAGTAGCTGAGCGGCTGGTGGCTTCCCTAGGAGGTCTCAAAACAACAGAGTAACTAAGTTAATCAAATGACCTACGTAACAGCGGACTGATTGCAACTAAGTGCATAAGAAACTACCTATCGGTCTAGTTAAATAACTGCGTAAGTCATTTGTTAAATACCAACTAAGAGCCGCAACGTATTTTGCATTCAATAATTCGCCGAATTTAGAGCCGAAAATCGAAACTACTCGTACAGTTTTCGAATATGAAGCAGGGCGACTAACGAATTGATGGTTGCGTTCGGTTGCTCATTTCATATGTGTACTTACTTCTGCAGAGCTTGGGCCCACGTTGAAAAACACCAACGCTTCGAACCCACTGACATACGTCACTACTAACTCCAGGAAGCTTGAAATGTTTTCGAGTTCTGTCAGCAAGTGTATATTTTAGAGAAAGGGATAAAAACTGCATTTGAACGTATTTTTAGGTTTACAACTGAAAATTATTTGCCGAAAATACGCTATCATAAATGTACCGAACATCATACACGATACTGGAAAAGCTTTGGACCACATGTTCTATATCTAATATACGGGATTCAACTGTCATTACAAATGTCCATTTTCATTTAAATGTCAGGTTTATACCCCCCTCCCCTCCCCAACCCGTTCACAAATCCCTTCCATGGTCTGCGGAGGATTACAGACCACTGATCACATGTATATATAGAGTAAGCCAGCTATCAGTGATGGATGGCAGTCCAGACGTATAGCTGATTTGTGGTTCTCACTCCCTCGTTCTACCCTCCGAAATATCGTGCTGCCCTATCTGAGGCCCGTATGTTAATGTATATAATACACATCCTGTCAGAAACTCCCGTATCAATGGAGACGCTCTTTTTTCCAATACACTGATTTGACGGGATCGAAGGCGAACGCGCCGCGCAGCGCCACGGGCTGCTCTGGGCGTATGCTGAACGCGCACCAGATCCTGCCACTCTTGTGTGGCGTATTTCTAAGCAGACGTTCGAATGAATGGCATTACATTTTACACGGCCTCAGCAGGAATATAATAACACTGCGCTTTCTGTGTAACAGGATTAGGAGAGAGTTGCACAACGAGCAGCTTACTCATATATACTCTCCGTTAAATACTATGAGGGCGATCGAATTAAGAAAGGTCAAATAAAGTTGTATATAACTTATATGGAAGAAGATAGGAAATGCATAGTCTTCGTCGGGATCAGATGGGCAGGGAATGTAGCACAAATGGTGAGAATGCGAGTGCATATAGAAGATTGATGGGGAAGACAGAAGAAACCATTAGCAAGACCAGGACTTAGGTTGGTGGATAATATTAAAATAGATCTGAGAGAGATATGATGGGGTGGTATGGAGTGGATCGATTTGGCTCAGGATAGGGACCAGTGGAGGGCTCTTCTGAACTTGATAATGAAATTTTGGGGTTCCATAAAATGCTGGGAAGTTCTTGAGTAGGTACACGATTGGCGGCTTCTCAAGAAGGACTCAGCTCCATGAAGTTATTTATTCAGTCTTGGTCGGAAAGCTTAAACAGAAAAGAACACTTTGGAGGATAATATTCAAATGGATCTTAAAGAACTTGGTCATGGTGCAGACTGAATTCATCTGGTTCAGGACACGGCCCAACCGCGGGCCCTTGCAACTATAATAAATATATTGGACAAATTTCGGGGAATATGGGATGGGTGGACCCCAGAGCCGGTCTGGACGACGTGGAGAAGAGAAAATTCTTGCCCCCACCGGGACTCGGAACNGTATAACTGGGCCATCCTGTCACAGGGGGGAGGGGCATAAATACAGAGACCAGGTCCTCCAGCTTGGGGGTTAGACGCAAGGGTGACAACCTTGCTCTGTAACAAAAAGAAAAAGCTGCTGCGAAATCCAAAGAAGTGAAAACCGGCTGCAGTCTGGCAGCGCCTTCCAAGGAAGGCTATGTCTTCAGTTTATGTAACATCACTGTTTGCCTGTTGCCAGGTACGTACCACATGCAGATTACACTGGCTACAACATAGTGCAGACACAAACACCGACACGATTCTGTTCTCTGAATTGGAGAGGAAACGGGTTATCTAATTCAATTAATTATTCTCAGCCAGTTTAATTTAATTCATATCTTCACATCATACTTCTTTAAGATCCATTTGAATATTGTACTCTCATCTACGCCTGTGTGAACGTTGTCGAAACTGTTAAGATTTTAGGTTTTCACGGCGGTGACTATGAAGAATGCCGTCGTCTTGGATGTGG